>NC_137955.1:517500-527500 GCF_963924665.1 Micromys minutus | reverse complement strand
TAGTGTTAGGGTTAGGGTTAGGGTTAGGGTTAGGGTTAGGGTTAGGGTTAGGGTTAGGGGTTAGGGTTAGTGTTAGGGTTAGGGTTATTATTAGGGGGTTAGGTTTAAGTTTAGGATTAGTGTTAGGGTTAGAATTAGAAATAGGGTTAGTGTTAGGATTAGGGTCAGGGTTAGGTTTAGGGTTAGGGTTAGGGTTAGGGTTAGGGTCAGGGAGGGTTGTGGGTTAGGGTTAGGGTTAGGGTTAGATTTAAGGTTAGGTTTAGGTTTATTGTTAGATTTAGGATTTAGGGTCTAAGGTTTATGGTTTAGGATTGTTTAAGGTTTAGGGTGGATTAGGTTTAGGGTTTAGAGTTTAGTGTTATGGTTACGGTTAGGGTTAGGGTTAGGGTTAGGATTAGGTTTAAGGTTAGGGTTAGGATTAGGTTTAGGGTTAATGTTAGGGTTAGGGTTAGGGTTAGGGTTAGGGTTAGGGTTAGGGTTAGGGTTAGGGTTAGGTTAGGGTTAGGGTTAGGGTTAGGGTTAGGTTAGGGTTAGGGTTAGGGTTAGGGTTAGGGTTTAGGGTTTAGTGTATAGGGTTTAAGGTTTAGGGTTTAGGATTGTTTAAGATTTAGGGTGGTTTAGGTTAAGGGTTTAGGGTTTAGAGTTTAGGATTGTTTAAGGTTTAGGGTTGTTTAGGGTATAGTGTTTAGGTTTAAAAGTTTAGGGTTGTTTAGGGTTTAGTGTTTAGGGTTTAGGGTTGTTTAAGGTTTAGTGTTTAAGGTTTAGGTTTTAGGGTTGTTTTGGGTTTAGTGTTTAGTGTTGTTTAAGGTATAGTGTTAATGGTTTAGGGTTTAGGGTTATTTAGGGTTTAGTGTTTAAGGTTTAGGGTATAGGGTTGTTTAGGGTTTAGTGTTTAGGGTTGTTTATGGTTTAGTGATTAGGGTTGTTTAGGGTTGTTTAGAGGTTAGTGTTTAGGGTTATTCAGGCTTTATGATTTAGGGTTGTTCAGGGTTTAGGATTTATGGTTGTTCAGGGTTTAGGATCTAGGGATTAAGGTTAAGGGGTTAAGGTTAGGGTTAGGGTTAGGGTTAGCATTAGGGTTAGAGTTAGGGTTATAGTTAAGGTTATGGGGTTATGTTAGGCTTAAGGTTAGGGTTAGGTTTATGGGGTTAAGGTTAGGGTTGGGGTTAGGGTTAAGTTTAGGTTTAGGGTTAGGGTTAGGGTTATGGTTATTCTTAGACTTATGGTTTAAAATTTAGGGTTTATGGTTTAAGGTTTAGGGTTTAGGATTGTTTAAGTTTTAGGGTGGTTTAGGTTTAGGGTATAGGGTTTAGCGTTTAAGATTGTTTAATGTTTAGGGTTGTTTAAGTTTTAGCGTTTAGAGTTGTTTAGGGTTTTTTAGGGTTGTTTATGATTTAGTGTTTAGGCTTGTTCAGGATTTATGATTTAGGATATTTTAAGGTTTAGGGTTTAAGGTTGTATAGTGTTTTAGGGTTTAGGGTATAATGTTTAGTGTTAAGGGTTTAGGTTTGTTTAGGGTATAGTGTTAATGGTTTTAGGGTTTAGGCTTGTTTAGGGTTTAGTGTTTAGGGTTTAGGGTTTAGGGTTTTTTAGCGTTTAGTGTTTATAGTTTAGGGTTTAAGGTGATTTTGGAATTAGTGTTTAGGGTTTTTCGGGGTTTAGGGTTTAGGATTTAGGGTGTTAGGGTTAGTGTTAGGGTTAGGTTTAGGGTTAAGGTGAGGGTTAGGGTGAGGGTTAAGGTTAGGGTTAGGGTTAAGGTTAGTGTTAGTGTTAGAATAAGGGTTAGGGTTAGGGATAGGGTTAGGGTTAGGGTTAGGGTTAGGGTTAAGGTTAGGGTTAGGGTTAGGGTTAGGGTTAGGGGTTTGGGTTAGGGTTAGTGTTAGGGGTTAGGGGTTAGTGTTAGGGTTAGGGTTAGGGTTAGGGTTAGGGTTAGGTTTAGTGTTAGGGTTATTATTAGGGGGTTAGGTTTTAGTTTAGGATTAGTGTTAGGGTTAGAATTAGAAATAGGGTTAGTGTTAGGATTAGGGTCAGGGTTAGGTTTAGAAGTATGGTTAGGGTTAGGGTTAAGGGTAGGGTTAGGGTTAGGGTTAGATTTAAAGTTTAGGGTTTAGTGTTAGGATTAGGGATAGTGTGAGGTTAAGGGTTAGGTTTAGGGTTAGGGTTAGGGTTAGTGTTTGGGTTATGATTAGTGTTAGGATTAGGGTTAGGGTTAGGGTCAGGTATAGGTTTAGGGTTAGGGTTAGGGTTAGGGTTAGATTTAGGGTTAGGTTTAGGTTTATTGTTAGATTTAGGGTTTAGGGTTTAAGGTTTATGGTTTAGGATTGTTTAAGGTTTAGGGTGGATTAGGTTTAGGGTTTAGAGTTTAGTATTATGGTTATGGTTAGGGTTAGGGTTAGGGTTAGAGTTAGGGTTAGGGTTAGGGTTAGGGTTAGGGTTAGGGTTAAGGTTAGGGTTAGTGTTAGGGTTAGGGTTATGGTTAGTGTTAGGATTAGGGTTAGGGTTAGGGTCAGGGTTAGGTTTAGGGTTAGGGATAGGGTTAGGGTTAGATTTAGGGTTAGGTTTAGGTTTATTGTTAGATTTAGGGTTTAGGGTTTAAGGTTTATGGTTTAGGATTGTTTAAGGTTTAGGGTGGATTAGGTTTAGGGTTTAGAGTTTAGTGTTATGGTTACAGTTAGGGTTAGTGTTAGGGATGGGGTTAGGGTTAGGGTTAGGGTTATGGTAAGGGTTAGGGTTAGGGTTAGGGTTAGGGTTAGGGTAAAAGTTAGAGGGTTAGTGTTAGGGTTGGGGTTAGGGTTAGGGTTAGGGTTAGGGTTAGGTTAGGGTTAGGGTTAGGGTTAGGGTAAGGGTTAGGGTTAGGGTTAGGTTAGGTTTAGGGTTAGGGTTTGTGTTAGGGTTAGGGTTAGGGGTTAGGGTTAGTGAAAGGGTTAGGGTTATTATTAGGGGGTTAGGTTTAAGGTTAGGATTAGTGTTAGGGTTAGAATAAGAAATAGGGTTAGTGTTAGGATTAGGGTCAGGGTTAGGTTCAGGGTTAGGGTTAGGGTCAGGGAGGGTTTAGGGTTAGGGTTAAGGTTAGGGTTAGATTTAGGGTTAGGTTTAGGTTTATTGTTAGATTTTGGATTTAGGGTCTAAGGTTTATGGTTTAGGATTGTTTAGGGTTTATGGTGGATTAGGTTTAGGGTTTAGAGTTTAGTGTTATGGTTACGGTTAGGGTTAGGGTTAGGGTTATGATTAGGGTTAAGGTTAGGGTTAAGATTAGGTTTAGGGTTAGGTTTAGGGTTAGGGTTAGGATTAGGTTTAGGGTTAGGGTTACGTTTAGGGTTAGGGTTACGGTTAGGATTAGGGTTAAGGTTAGGGTTAGGTTTAGGGTTAGGGTTAGGGTTAGGGTTAGGGTTAGGGTTAGGATTTGGGTTAGGGTTAGGGTTAGGGTAAGGGTTAGGGGTTAGGGTTATGGTTATGGTTATTGTTAGGTTTAGGGTTTAGGGTTTAGTGTTTAGGGTTTAAGGTTTAGGGTTTAGGATTGTGTAAGATTTAGGGTGGTTTAGGTTAAGGGTTTAGGGTTTAGAGTTTAGGATTCTTTAAGGTTTAGGGTTGTTTAGGGTATAGTGTTTAGGGTTAAAAGTTTAGGGTTGTTTAGGGTTTAGTGTTTAGGGTTTAAGGTTGTTTAAGGTTTAGTGTTTAAGGTTTAGGTTTTAAGGTTGTTTTGGGTTTAGTGTTTAGTGTTGTTTAGGGTATAGTGTTAATAGTTTAGGGTTTGGGTTATTTAGGGTTTAGTGTTTAAGGTTTAAGGTATAGGGTTGTTTAGGGTTTGGTGTTTAGGGTTGTTTATGGTTTAGTGATTAGGGTTGTTTAGGGTTGTTTAGAGGTTAGTGTTTAGGGTTATTCAGGGTTTATGATTTAGGGTTGTTCAGCGTTTAGGATTTATGGTTGTTCAGGGTTTAGGATTTAGGGATTAAGGTTAAGGGGTTAGAGTTAGGGTTAGGGTTAGGGTTAGCATTAGGGTTAGAGTTAGGGTCAGAGTAAGGGTTATGGGGTTATGTTAGGCTTAAGGTTAGGGTTAGGGTTATGAGGTTAAGGTTAGGGTTGGGGTTAGGGTTAGGTTTAGGTTTAGGGTTAGGGTTAGGGTTATGGTTATTCTTAGATTTATGGTTTAAAATTTAGGGTTTATGGTTTAAGGTTTAGGGTTTAGGATTGTTTAAGTTTTAGGGTGGTTTAGGTTTAGGATACAGAATTTAGCGTTTAAGATTGTTTAATGTTTAGGGGTTTTTAGGTTTTAGCGTTTAGAGTTGTTTAGGGTTTTTTAGGGTTGTTTATAATTTAGTGTTTAGGGTTGTTCAGGATTTATCATTTAGGATATTTTAAGGTTTAGGGTTTAAGGTTGTATAGTGTTTTAGGATTTAGGGTATAATGTTTAGGGTTAAGGATTTAGAATTGTTTAGGGTATAGTGTTAATGGTTTTAGGGTTTAGGCTTGTTTAGGGTTTAGTGTTTAGAATTTAGGGTTTAGGGTTTTTTAGCGTTTAGTGTTTATAGTTTAGGGTTTAGGGTGCTTTTGGAATTAGTGTTTAGGGTTTTTCGGGGTTTAGGGTTTAGGATTTAGGGTGTTAGGGTTAGTGTTAGGGTTAGGTTTAGGGTTAAGGTGAGGTTTAGGTTGAGGGTTAAGGTTAGGGTTAAGGTTAAGGTTAGTGTTAGTGTTAGAATAAGGGTGAGTGTTAGGGATAGGGTTAGGGTTAGTGTTAGGGTTAGGGTTAAGGTTAGGGTTAGGGTTAAGGTTAGGGTTAGGGGTTTGGGTTAGGGTTAGTGTTAGGGGTTAGGGGTTAGTGTTAGGGTTAGGGTTAGGGTTAGGGTTAGGGTTAGGTTTAGTGTTAGGGTTATTATTAGGGGTTTAGGTTTTAGTTTAGGATTAGTGTTAGGGTTAGAATTAGAAATAGGGTGAGTGTTAGGATTAGGGTCAGGGTTAGGTTTAGAAATATGGTTAGGGTTAGTGTTAATGGTAGGGTTAGGGTTAGGGTTAGAATTAAAGTTTAGGGTTTAGTGTTAGGATTAGGGATAGTGTGAGGTTTAGGGTTAGGTATAGGGTTAGGGTTAGGGTTAGTGTTTGGGTTATGATTAGTGTTAGGATTAGGATTAGGGTTAGGTGCAGGTTTATGTTTAGGGTTAGGGTTAGTGTTAGGGTTAGATTTAGGGTTAAGTTTAGGTTTATTGTTAGATTTAGGGTTTAGGGTTTAAGGTTTATGGTTTAGGATTGTTGAAGTTTAAGGGTGGATTAGGTTTAGGGTTTAGAGTTTAGTATTATGGTTACGGTTAGGGTTAGGGTTAGGGTTAGAGTTAGTGTTAGGGTTAGGGTTAGGGTTAGGGTTAAGGTTAGGGTTAGTGTTAGGGTTAGGGTTATGGTTAGTGTTAGGATTAGGGTTAGGGTTATGGTCAGGGTTAGGTTTAGGGTTAGGGATAGGGTTAGGGTTAGATTTAGGGTTAGGTTTAGGTTTATTGTTAGATTTAGGGTTTAGGGTTTAAGGTTTATGGTTTAGGATTGTTTAAGGTTTAGGGTGGATTAGGTTTAGGGTTTAGAGTTTAGTGTTATGGTTACGGTTAGGGTTAGGGTTAGGGATGGGGTTAGGGTTAGGGTTAGGGTTATGGTAAGGTTTAGGTTTAGGGTTAGGGTTAGGGTTAGGGTAAAGTTAGGGGGTTAGTGTTAGGGTTTGTGTTAGGGTTAGGGTTAGGGTTAGGTTAAGGATAGGGTTAGGGTTAGGGTTAGGGTTAGGGTTAGGTTAGGGTTAGGGTTAGGTTTAGGATTAGGGTTAGGGGTTAGGGTTAGTGAAAGGGTTAGGGTTATTATTAGGGTGTTAGGTTTAAGTTTAGGATTATTGTTAGGGTTAGAATTAGAAATAGGGTTAGTGTTAGGATTAGGGTCAGGGTTAGGTTTAGTGTTAGGGTTAGGGTTAGGGTTAGGGTCAGGGAGGGTTTAGGGTTAGGGTTAGGGTTAGATTTAGGGTTTGTTTTAAGTTTATTGTTAGATTTAGGATTTAGGGTCTAAGGTTTATGGTTTAGGATTGTTTAAGGTTTAGGGTGGATTAGGTTTAGGGTTTAGAGTTTTGTGTTATGGTTACGGTTAGGGTTAGGGTTAGGGTTAGGATTAGGGTTAAGGTAAGTGTTAGGATTAGGTTTAGGTTTAGGGTTAGGGTTAGGGTTAGGGTTAGGGTTAGGGTTAGGTTTAGGGTTAGGGTTAGGGTTAGGGTAAGGGTTAGGGGTTAGGGTTTGGGTTATGGTTATTGTTAGGTTTAGGGTTTAGGGTTTAGTGTTTAGGGTTTAAGGTTTAGGGTTTAGGATTGTTTAAGATTTAGGGTGGTTTAGGTTAAGGGTTTAGGGTTTAGAGTTTAGGATTGTTTAAGGTTTAGGGTTGTTTAGGGTATAGTGTTTAGGGTTAAAAGTTTAGGGTTGTTTAGGGTTTAGTGTTTAGGGTTTAGGGATGTTTAAGGTTTAGTGTTTAAGGTTTAGGTTTTAGGGTTGTTTTGGGTTTAGTGTTTAGTGTTGTTTAGGGTATAGTGTTAATGGTTTAGGGTTTAGGGTTATTTAGGGTTTAGTGTTTAAGGTTTAAGGTATAGGGTTGTTTAGGGTTTGGTGTTTAGGGTTGTTTATGGTTTAGTGATTAGGGTTGTTTAGGGTTGTTTAGAGGATAGTGTTTAGGGTTATTAAGGGTTTATGATTTAGGGTTTTTCAGGGTTTATGATTTATGGTTGTTCAGGGTTTAGGATTTAGGGATTAAGGTTAAGGGGTTAGGGTTAGGGTTAGGGTTAGGGTTAGAATTAGGGTTAGAGTTAAGTTTAGAGTTAGGGTTATGGGGTTATGTTAGGCTTAAGGTTAGGGTTAGAGTTATGGGGTTAAGGTTAGGGTTGGGGTTAGGGTTAGGTTTAGGTTTAGGGTTAGGGTTAGGGTTATGGTTATTCTTAGATTTATGGTTTAAAATTTAGGGTTTATGGTTTAAGGTTTAGGGTTTAGGATTGTTTAAGTTTTAGAATGGTTTAGGTTTAGGGTATAGAATTTAGCGTTTAAGATTGTTTAATGGTTAGGGTTGTTTAGGTTTTAGCGTTTAGAGTTGTTTAGGGTTTTTTAGGGTTGTTTATAATTGAGTGTTTAGGGTTGTTCAGGATTTATGATTTAGGATATTTTAAGGTTTAGGGTTTAAGGTTGTATAGTGTTTTAGGGTTTAGGGTATAATGTTTAGGGTTAAGGGTTTAGGGTTGTTTAGGGTATAGTGTTAATGGTTTTAGGGTTTAGGCTTGTTTAGGGTTTAGTGTTTAGGGTTTAGGGTTTAGGGTTTTTTAGCGTTTAGTGTTTATAGTTTAGGGTTTAGGGTGCTTTGGAATTAGTGTTTAGGGTTTTTCAGGGTTTAGGGTTTAGGATTTAGGGTGTTAGGTTTAGTGTTAGGGTTAGGTTTAGGGTTAAGATGAGGGTTAGGGTGAGGGTTAAGGTTAGGGTTAGGGTTAAGGTTAGTGTTAGTGTTAGGGTAAGGGTTAGGGTTAGGGATAGGGTTAGGGTTAGGGTTAGGGTTAGGGTTAGGGTTAGGGTTAGGGTTAGGGTTAGGGTTAGGGTTAGGGGTTAGGGTTAGGGTTAGTGTTAGGGGTTAGGGGTTAGTGTTAGGGTTAGGGTTAGGGTTAGGGTTAGGGTTAGGTTTAGTGTTAGGGTCATTATTAGGGGGTTAGGTTTTAGTTAAGGATTAGAGTTAGGGTTAGAATTAGAAATAGGGTTAGTGTTAGGATTAGGGTCAGGGTTAGGTTTAGGGATAGGGTTAGGGTTAGGGTTAAGGGTAGGGTTAGGGTTAGGATTAGATTTAAAGTTTAGGGTTTAGTGTTAGGATTAGGGATAGTGTGAGGTTTAGGGTTAGGTTTAGGGTTAGGGTTAGGGTTAAGGGTAGGGTTAGGGTTAGGATTAGATTTAAAGTTTAGGGTTTAGTGTTAGGATTAGGGATAGTGTGAGGTTTAGGGTTAGATTTAGGGTTAGGTTTAGGTTTATTGTTAGATTTAGGGTTTAGGGTTTAAGGTTTATGGTTTAGGATTAAGGTTTAGGGTGGATTAGGTTTTTGGGTTTAAAGTCTAGTATTTTGGTTACGGTTAGGGTTAGGGTTAGGGTTGGAGATAGGGTTAGGGTTAGGGTTAGGGTTAGGGTTAAGGTTAGGGTTAGTGTTAGGGTTAGGGTTATGGTTAGTGTTAGGATTTGGGTTAGGGTTAGGGTCAGGGTTAGGTTTAGGGTTAGGGATAGGGTTAGGGTTAGATTTAGGTTTAGGTTTAGGTTTATTGTTAGATTTAGGGTTTAGGGTTTAAGGTTTATGGTTTAGGATTGTTTAAGGTTTAGGGTGGATTAGGTTTAGGGTTTAGAGTTTAGTGTTATGGTTACGGTTAGGGTTAGGGTTAGGGATGGGGTTAGGGTTAGGGTTAGGTTTATGGTAAGGGATAGTGTTAGGGTTAGGATTAGGGTAAAAGTTAGGGGGTTAGTGTTAGGGTTTGTGTTAGGGTTAGGGTTAGGGTTAGGTTAGGGTTAGGGTTAGTTTTAGGGTTAGGGGTTAGGGTTAGTGTTAGGGTTAGGGATATTATTAGGGGGTTAGGTTTATGTTTAGGATTAGTGTTAGTGTTAGAATTAGAAATAGGTTTAGTGTTAGGATTAGGGTCAGGGTTAGGTTTAGGGTTAGGGTTAGGGTTAGGGTTAGGGTTAGGGTCAGGGAGGGTTTAGGGTTAGCATTAGATTTAGGGTTAGGTTTAGGTTTATTGTTAGATTTAGGGTTTAGGGTCTACGGTTTATGGTTTAGGACTGTTTAAGGTTTAGGGTGGATTAGGTTTAGGGTTTAGAGTTTAGTGTTTTGGTTACGGTTAGGGTTAGGGTTAGGGTTAGGATTAGGGTTATCGTTAGGGTTAGGGTTAGGTTTAGGGTTAGGGTTAGGGTTAGGGTTAGGGTTAGGGTTACGGTTAGGGTTAGGGTTAGGGTTAGGGTTAGGGTTAGGGTTAGGGTTAGGGTTAGGGTTAGGGTAATGGTTAGGGGTTAGGGTTAAGATTAGGGTTAAGGTTAGGTTTAGGGTTAAGGTTAGGGTTAGCGTTAGGGTTAGGGTTTGGGTTAGGGTTAGTGTTAGTGTTAGGGGTTAGGGGTTAGGGTTAGGGTTAGGGTTAGGGTTAGGGTTAGGGTTAGGGTTAGGGTGAGTGTTAGGGTTAGGGTTATGTGGTTATGTTAGGCTTAAGGTTAGGGTTAGGGTTATGGGGTTAAAGTTATGGTTGGGGTTAGGGTTAGGTTTAGGTTTAGGGTTAGGGTTAGGGTTATGGTTATTCTTAGATTTATGGTTTAAAATTTAGGGTTTATGGTTTAAGGTTTAGGGTTTAGGATTGTTTAAGTTTTAGGGTGGTTTAAATTTAGGGTATAGGGTTTAGCGTTTAAGATTGTTTAATGTTTAGGGTTGTTTATGTTTTAGCGTTTAGAGTGGTTTAGGTTTTTTTAGGGTTGTTTATGATTTAGTGTTTAGGGTTGTTCAGGATTTATGATTTAGGATATTTTAAGGTTTAGGGTTTAAGGTTGTATAGTGTTTTAGGGTTTAGGGTATAATGTTTAGGGTTAAGGGTTTAGGGTTGTTTAGGGTATAGTGTTAATGGTTTTAGGGTTTAGGCTTGTTTAGGGTTTAGTGTTTAGGGTTTAGGGTTTAGGGTTTTTTAGCGTTTAGTGTTAGAGTTTGGGGTTTAGGGTGCTTTTGGAATTGGTGTTTAGGGTTTTTCTGGGTTTAGGGTTTAGGATTTAGGGTGTTAGGGTTAGTGTTAGGGTTAGGTTTAAGGTTAGGGTGAGGGTTAGGGTGAGGGTTAAGGTGATGGTTAAGGTTAAAGTTAGGGTTAAGGTTAGTGTTAGTGTTAGGGTAAGGGTTAGGGTTAGGGATAGGGTTAGGGTTAGGGTTAGGGTTAGGTTTAGGGTTAGTGTTAGGGTTAGGTTAGGGTTAGGGTTAGGGTTAGGGTTAGGGGTTAGGGTCAGGGTTAGTG
>NC_137955.1:512500-515000 GCF_963924665.1 Micromys minutus | reverse complement strand
GTTTTAGTGTTTAAGGTTTAGGTTTTAGGGTTTTTTTGGGTTTAGTGTTTAGTGTTGTTTA
Organism: Micromys minutus; assembly: GCF_963924665.1. Lineage (NCBI taxonomy): Eukaryota > Metazoa > Chordata > Mammalia > Rodentia > Muridae > Micromys > Micromys minutus. Next base: position 514,939 of record NC_137955.1, on the reverse strand, counting down.
GGGTATAGTGTTAATGGTTTAGGGTTTAGGGTTATTTAGGGTTTAGTGTTTAAGGTTTAGGGTATAGGGTTGTTTAGGGTTTAGTGTTTAGGGTTGTTTATGGTTTAGTGATTAGGGTTGTTTAGGGTTGTTTAGAGGTTAGTGTTTAGGGTTATTCAGGGTTTATGATTTAGGGTTGTTCAGGGTTTAGGATTTATGGTTGTTCAGGGTTTAGGATTTAGGGATTAAGGTTAAGGGGTTAAGGTTAGGATTAGGGTTAGGGTTAGCATTAGGGTTAGAGTTAGGTTTAGAGTTAAGGTTATGGGGTTATGTTAGGCTTAAGGTTAGGGTTAGGGTTATGGGGTTAAGGTTAGGGTTGGGGTTAGGGTTAGGTTTAAGTTTAGGGTTAGGGTTAGGGTTATGGTTATTCTTAGACTTATGGTTTAAAATTTAGGGTTTATGGTTTAAGGTTTAGGGTTTAGGATTGTTTAAGTTTTAGGGTGGTTTAGGTTTAGGGTATAGGGTTTAGCGTTTAAGATTGTTTAATGTTTAGGGTTGTTTAGGTTTTAGCGTTTAGAGTTGTTTAGGGTTTTTTAGGGTTGTTTATGATTTAGTGTTTAGGGTTGTTCAGGATTTATGATTTAGGATATTTTAAGGTTTAGGGTTTAAGGTTGTATAGTGTTTTAGGGTTTAGGGGATAATGTTTAGGGTTAAGGGTTTAGGGTTGTTTAGGGTATAGTGTTAATGGTTTTAGGGTTTAGGCTTGTTTAGGGTTTAGTGTTTAGGGTTTAGGGTTTAGGGTTTTTTAGCTTTTAATGTTTATAGTTTAGGGTTTAGGGTGCTTTTGGAATTAGTGTTTAGGGTTTTTCGGGGTTTAGGGTTTAGGATTTAGGGTGTTAGGGTTAGTGTTAGGGTTAGGTTTAGGGTTAAGGTGAGGGTTAGGGTGAGGGTTAAGGTTAGGGTTAGGGTTAAGGTTAGTGTTAGTGTTAGAATAAGGGTTAGTGTTAGGGATAGGGTTAGGGTTAGGGTTAGGGTTCTGGTTAGGGTTAGGGTTAGGGTTAGGGTTAGGGTCAGGGTTAGGGTTAGGGGTTTGGGTTAGGGTTAGTGTTAGGGGTTAGGGGTTAGTGTTAGGGTTAGGGTTAGGGTTAGGGTTAGGTTTAGTGTTAGGGTTATTATTAGGGGGTTAGGTTTTAGTTTAGGATTAGTGTTAGGGTTAGAATTAGAAATAGGGTTAGTGTTAGGATTAGGGTTAGCGTTAGGTTTAGAAATATGGTTAGGGTTAGGGTTAAGGGAAGGGTTAGGGTTAGGGTTAGATTTAAAGTTTAGGGTTTAGTGTTAGGATTAGGGATAGTGTGAGGTTTAGGGTTAGGGTTAGGGTTAGGGTTGGGGTTAGTGTTTGGGTTATGATTAGTGTTAGGATTAGGATTAGGGTTAGGGTCTGGTTTATGTTTACGGTTAGGGTTAGGGTTAGGGTTAGATTTAGGGTTAGGTTTAGGTTTATTGTTAGATTTAGGGTTTAGGGTTTAAGGTTTATATTTAGGATTGTTTAAGTTTAAGGGTGGATTAGGTTTAGGGTTTAGAGTTTAGTATTATGGTTACGGTTAGGGTTAGGGTTAGGGTTACAGTTAGGGTTAGGGTTAGGGTTAGGGTTAGGGTTAAGGTTAGGGTTAGTGTTAGGGTTAGGGTTATGGTTAGTTTCAGGATTAGGGTTAGGGTTAGGGTCAGGGTTAGGTTTAGGGTTAGGGATAGGGTTAGGTTTAGATTTAGGGTTAGGTTTAGGTTTATTGTTAGATTTAGGGTTTAGGGTTTAAGGTTTATGGTTTAGGATTGTTTAAGGTTTAGGGTGGATTAGGTTTAGGGTTTAGAGTTTAGTGTTATGGTTACGGTTAGGGTTAGGGTTAGGGATGGAGTCAGGGTTAGGGTTAGGGTTATGTTAAGGGTTGGGTTTAGGGTTAGGGTTAGGGTTAGGGTAAAAGTTAGGGGGTTAGTGTTAGGGTTTGTGTTAGGGTTAGGGTTAGGTTTAGGGTTAGGTTAGGGTTAAGGTTAGGGGTTAGGGTTAGTGTTAAGGTTAGGGTTATTATTAGGGGGTTAGGTTTAAGTTTAGGATTAGTGTTAGGGTTAGAATTAGAAATAGGGTTAGTGTTAGGATTAGGGTCAGGGTTAGCTTTAGGGTTAGGGTTAGGGTTAGGGTTAGGGTTAGGGTCAGGGAGGGTTTAGGGTTAGGGTTAGATTTAGGGTTAGGTTTAGGTTTATTGTTAGATTTAGGATTTAGGGTCTACGGTTTATGGTTTAGGATTGTTTAAGGTTTAGGGTGGATTAGGTTTAGGGTTTAGAGTTTAGTGTTATGGTTACGGTTAGGGTTAGGGTTAGGGTTAGGGTTAGGATTAGGGTTAAGGTTAGGGTTAGGATTAGGTTTAGGGTTAGGGTTAGGGTTAGGGTTAGGGTTAGGGTTAGGGTTAG
>NC_137955.1:497500-507500 GCF_963924665.1 Micromys minutus | reverse complement strand
TTAAGGGGTTAGGGTTAGGGTTAGGGTTAGGGTTAGGGTTAGGTTTAGGGTTAGGGTTAAGGTTAGCATTAGGGTTAGAATTAGGGTTATGGTTAGTGTTAGGATTAGGGTTAGGTTTAGGGTCAGGGTTAGGTTTAGGGTTAGGGTTAGGGTTAGGGTTAGATTTAGGGTCAGGTTTAGGTTTATTGTTAGATTTAGAGTTTAGGGTTTAAGGTTTATGGTTTAGGATTGTTTAAGGTTTAGGGTGGATTAGGTTAAGGTTTAGAGTTTAGTGTTTTGGTTACGGTTAGTGTTAGGGTTAGGGTTAGGGTTAGGGTTAGGGTTAGGGTTAGGGTAATGGTTAGGGTTAGGGTTAGGGGTAGGGTAAGGGTTAGGGGTTAGTGTTTATGTTAGGGTTAAGGTTAGGGTTAGGGTTAGGTTAGGGTTAGGGTTACGGTTAGGGTTAGGGTTAGGGGTTAGGGTTAGTGTTAGGGTTAGGGTTATTATTAGGGGGTTAGGTTTAAGTTTAGGATTAGTGTTAGGGTTAGAATTAGAAATAGGGTTAGTGATAGGATTAGGGTCAGGATTAGGTTTAGGGTTAGGGTTATGGTTAGGGTTAGGGTTAGGGTCAGGGAGGGATTAGGGTTAGGGTTAGGGTTAGATTTAGGGTTAGGTTTAGGTTTATTGTTAGATTTAGGATTTAGGGTCTAAGGTTTATGGTTTAGGATTGTTTATGGTTTAGGGTGGATTAGCTTTAGGGTTTAGAGTTTAGTGTTATGGTTATGGTTAGGGTTAGGGTTACGGTTAGGGTTAGAATTAGGGTTAAGTTTAGGGTTAGGATTAGGTTTAGGGTTAGGGTTAGGGTTAGGGTTAGGGTTAGGGTTAGGGTTAGGGTTAGGATTAGGGTTAGGGTTAGGGTTAGGGTAAGGGTTAGGGGTTAGGGTTAGGGTTATGGTTATTGTTAGGTTTAGGGTTTAGGGTTTAGTGTTTAGGGTTTAAGGTTTAGGGTTTAGGATTGTTTAAGATTTAGGGTGGTTTAGGTTAAGGGTTTAGGGTTTAGAGTTTAGGATTGTTTAAGGTTTAGGGTTGTTTAGGGTATAGTGTTTCGGATTAAAAGTTTAGGGTTGTTTAGAGTTTAGTGTTTAGGGTTTAGGGTTGTATAAGGTTTAGTGTTTAAGGTTTAGGTTTTAGGGTTGTTTTGGGTTTAGTGTTTAGTGTTGTTTAGGGTATAGTGTTAATGGTTTAGGGTTTAGGGTTATTTAGGGTTTAGTGTTTAAGGTTTAGGGTATAGGGTTGTTTAGGGTTTAGTGTTTAGGGTTGTTTATGGTTTAGTGATTAGGGTTGTTTTGGGTTGTTTAGAGGTTAGTGTTTAGGGTTATTCAGTGTTTATGATTTAGGGTTGTTCAGGGTTTAGGATTTATGGTTGTTCAGGGTTTAGGGTTTAGGGATTAAGGTTAAGGGGTTAGGGTTAGGGTTAGGGTTAAGGTTAGGGTAAGGGTTAGGGTTAGGGTTAGGGTTAGGGTTAGGGTTAGGGTTAGGGTGAGGGTTATGGTTAGTGTTAGGATTAGGGTAAGGGTTAGGGTCAGGGTTAGATTTAGGGTTAGGGTTAGGGTTAGGGTTAGATTTAGGGTCAGGTTTAGGATTATTGTTAGATTGAGGGTTTAGGGTTTAAGGTTTATGGTTTAGGATTGTTTAAGTTTTAGGGTGGATTAGGTTTAGGGTTTACAGTTTAGTGTTATGGTTACGGTTAGTGTTAGGGTTAGGGTTAGGGTTAGGGTTAGGGTTAAGGTTAGGGTTAGGGTTAGGGTAATGGTTAGGGTTAGGGTTAGGGTTAGGGTTAGGGTAAGTGTTAGGGGTTAGTGTTAGGGTTAGGGTTAGGGTTAGGGTTAGGGTTAGGTTAGGGTTAGGGTTAGGGTTAGGGTTAGGGTTAGGGGTTAGGGTTAGTGTTAGGGTTAGGGTTATTATTAGGGGGTTCGGTTTAAGTTTAGGATTAGTGTTAGGGTTAGAATTAGAAATAGGGTTAGTGTTAGGATTAGGGTCAGGGTTAGGTTTAGGGTTAGGGTTAGGGTTAGGGTTAGGGTCAGGAAAGATTTAGGGTTAGGGTTAGGGTTAGGGTTAGATTTAGTGTTAGGTTTAGGTTTATTGTTAGATTTAGGATTTAGGGTCTAAGGTTTATGGTTTAGGATTGTTTAAGGTTTAGGGTGGATTAGGTTTAGGGTTTAGAGTTTAGTGTTATGGTTACGGTTAGGGTTAGGGTTAGGGTTAAGGTTAGGATTAGGGTTAAGGTTAGGGTTATAATTAGGTTTAGGGTTAGGGTTAGTGTTAGGGTTAGGGTTAGGGTTAGGGTTAGGGTTAGTGTTAGGATTAGGGTTAGGGTTAGGGTTAGGGTAAGGGTTAGGGGTTAGGGTTAGAGTTATGGTTATTGTTAGGTTTAAGATTTAGGGTTTAGTGTTTAGGGTTTAAGGTTTAGGGTTTAGGATTGTTTAAGATTTAGGGTGGTTTAGGTTAAGGGTTTAGGGTTTAGAGTTTAGGATTGTTTAAGGTTTAGGGTTTTTTAGGGTATAGTGTTTAGGGTTAAAAGTTTAGGGTTGTTTAGGCTTTAGTGTTTAGGGTTTAGGGTTGTTTAAGGTTTAGTGTTTAAGGTTTAGGTTTTAGGGTTCTTTTGGGTTTAGTGTTTAGTGTTGTTTAGGGTATAGTGTTAATGGTTTAGGGTTTAGGGTTATTTAGGGTTTAGTGTTTAAGGTTTAGGGTATAGGGTTGTTTAGGGTTTAGTGTTTAGGGTTGTTTATGGTTTAGTGATTAGGGTTGTTTAGGGTTGTTTAGAGGTTAGTGTTTAGGGTTATTCAGGGTTTATGATTTAGGGTTGTTCAGGGTTTAGGATTTATGGTTGTTCAGGGTTTAGGATTTAGGGATTAAGGTTAAAAGGTTAGGGTTAGGGTTAGGGTTAGGGTTATGGTTAGGGTTAGAATTAGGGTTAGAGTTAGGGTTAGAGTTAGGGTTATGGGGTTATGTTAGGCTTAAGTTTAGGGTTAGGGTTATGGGGTTAAGGTTAGGGTTGGGGTTAGGGTTAGGTTTAGGTTTAGGGTTAGGGTTAGGGTTATGGTTATTCTTAGATTTATGGTTTAAAATTTAGGGTTTATGGTTTAAGTTTTAGGGTTTAGGATTGTTTAAGTTTTAGGGTGGTTTAGGTTTAGGGTATAGAATTTAGCGTTTAAGATTGTTTAATGTTTAGGGTTGTTTAGGTTTTAGCGTTTAGAGTTGTTTAGGGTTATTTAGGGTTGTTTATAATTTAGTGTTTAGGGTTGTTCAGGATTTATGATTTAGGATATTTTAAGGTTTAGGGTTTAAGGTTGTATAGTGTTTTAGGGTTTAGGGTATAATGTTTAGGGTTAAGGGTTTAGGGTTGTTTAGGGTATAGTGTTAATGGTTTTAGGGTTTAGGCTTGTTTAGGGTTTAGTGTTTAGGGTTTAGGGTTTAGGGTTTTTTAGCGTTTAGTGTTTATAGTTTAGGGTTTAGGGTGCTTTTGGAATTAGTGTTTAGGGTTTTTCGGGGTTTAGGGTTTAGGATTTAGGGTGTTAGGGTTAGTGTTAGGATTTGGTTTAGGGTTAAGGTGAGGGTTAGGGTGAGGGTTAAGGTTAGGGTTAGGGTTAAGGTTAGTGTTAGTGTTAGGGTAAGGGTTTGGGTTAGGGATAGGGTTAGGGTTAGGGTTAGGGTTAGGGTTAGGGTTAGGGTTAGGGGTTAGGGTTAGGATTAGTGTTAGGGGTTAGGGGTTAGTGTTAGGGTTAGGGTTAGGGTTAGGGTTAGGTTTATTGTTAGGGTTATTATTAGGGGGTTACGTTTTAGTTTAGGATTAGTGTTAGGGTTAGAATTAGAAATAGGGTTAGTGTTAGGATTAGGGTCAGGGTTAGGTTTAGGGATAGGGTTAGGGTTAGGGTTAAGGGTAGAGTTAGGGTTAGGGTTAGATTTAAAGTTTAGGGTTTAGTGTTAGGATTAGGGATAGTGTGAGGTTTAGGGTTAGGTTTAGGGTTAGGGTTAGGGTTAGTGTTTGGGTTATGATTAGTGTTAGGATTACGGTTAGGGTTAGGGTCAGGTTTAGGTTTAGGGTTAGGGTTAGGGTTAGGGTTAGATTTAGGGTTAGGTTTAGGTTTATTGTTAGAATTAGGGTTTAGGGTTTAAGGTTTATGGTTTAGGATTGTTTAAGGTTTAGGGTGGATTAGGTTTAAGGTTTCGAGTTTAGTATTGTGGTTATGGTTAGGGTTAGGGTTAGGGTTAGAGTTAGGGTTAGGGTTAGGGTTAGGGTTAGGGTTAAGGTTAGGGTTAGTGTTAGGGTTAGGGTTATGGTTAGTGTTAGAATTAGGGTTAGGGTTAGGGTCAGGGTTAGGTTTAGGGTTAGGGATAGGGTTAGGGTTAGATTTAGGGTTAGGTTTAGGTTTATTGTTAGATTTAGTGTTTAGGGTTTAAGGTTTATGGTTTAGGATTGTTTAAGGTTTAGGGTGGATTAGGTTTAGGTTTTAGAGTTTAGTGTTATGGTTACGGTTAGGGTTAGGGTTAGAGTTAGGGATGGGGTTAGGGTTAGTGTTAGGGTTATGGTAAGGGTTAGGGTTAGGGTTAGGGTTAGGGTAAAAGTTAGGGGGTTAGTGTTAGGGTTTGGGTTAGGGTTAGGGTTAGGGTTAGGGTTAGTGTTAGGTTAGGGTTAGGGTTAGGGTTAGGGTTAGGGGTTAGGGTTAGTGTAATGGTTAGGGTTATTATTAGGGGGTTAGGTTTAAGTTTAGGATTAATGTTAGGGTTAGAATTAGAAATAGGGTTAGTGTTAGGATTAGGGTCAGGGTTAGGTTTAGGGTTAGGATTAGGGTTAGGGTTAGGGTTAGGGTCAGAATGGGTTTAGGGTTAGGGTTAGATTTAGGGTTAGGTTTAGGTTTATTGTTAGATTTAGGGTTTAGAGTCTACGGTTTATGGTTTATGATTGTTTAAGGTTTAGGGTGGATTAGGTTTAGGGTTTAGAGTTTAGTGTTATGGTTACGGTTAGGGTTAGGGTTAGGGTTAGGGTTAGGATTAGGGTTAAGGTTAGGGTTAGGGTTAGGTTTAGGGTTAGGGTTAGGGTTAGGGTTAGGGTTACGGTTAGGGTTAGGGTTAGGGTTAGTTTTAGGGTTAGGGTTAGGGTTAGGTTTAGGGTAAGGGTTAGGGTTTAGGGTTAAGGTTAGGGTTTAGGTTAGGGTTAGGGTTAAGGTTAGGGTTAGGGTTAGGGTTAGGGTTAGGGTTAGGGTTAGGGTTAGGGTAAGGTTAGGGTTAGGGTTAGGGTTAGGTTTAGGGGTTAGGGTTTAGGGTTAGGTTTAGGTTTAGGGTTAGGGTTAGGGTTAGGGTTAGGGTTAGGGTTAAGGTTAGGGTGAGGGTTAGGGTTAGGGTTATGTGGTTATGTTAGGCTTAAAGTTAGGGTTAGGGTTATGGGGTTAAGGTTAGGGTTGGGGTTAGGGTTAGGTTTAGGTTTAGGGTTAGGGTTAAAGTTATGGTTATTCTTTGATTTATGGTTTAAAATTTAGGGTTTATGGTTTAAGGTTTAGGGTTTAGGTTTGTTTATGTTTTAGGGTGGTTTAGGTTTAGGGTATAGGGTTTATCGTTTAAGATTTTTTAATGTTTAGGGTTGTTTATGTTTTAGCGTTTAGAGTTGTTTAGGTTTTTTTAGGGTTGTTTATGATTTAGTGTTTCGGGTTGTTCAGGATTTATGATTTAGGATATTTTAAGGTTTAGGGTTTAAGGTTGTATAGTGTTTTAGGGTTTAGGCTATAATGTTTAGGGTTAAGAGTTTAGGGTTGTTTAGGTTATACTGTTAATGGTTTTAGGGTTTAGTCTTGTTTAGGGTTTAGTGTTTAGTGTTTAGGGTTTAGGGTTTTTTAGCATTTAGTGTTTAGAGTTTAGGGTTTAGGGTGCTTTTGGAATTCGTGTTTAGGGTTTTTTTGGGTTTAGGGTTTAGGATTTAGGGTTTTAGGGTTAGGTTTAGGGTTAGGGTGAGGGTTAGGGTGAGGGTTAAGGTTAGGGTTAGGGTTAAGGTTAGTGTTAGTGTTAGGGTAAGGGTTAGGGTTAGGGATATTGTTAGGGTTAGGGTTAGGGTTAGGGTTAGGGTTAGGGTTAGGGATAGGGTTAGTGTGAGGTTTAGGGTTAGGGTTAGGGTTAGGTTTAGGGTTAGTCTTTGTTTGGGTTATGGTTATTGTTAGGATTAGGCTTTGGATTAGGGTCAGGGGTAGGTTTAAGTTTAAGGTTAGGGTTAGTGTTAGATTTAGGGTTAGGTTTAGGTTTATTGTTATATTTAGGGTTTAGGGTTTAAGGTTTATGGTTTAGGATTGTTTAAGGTTTAGGGTAGATTAGGTTTAGGGTTTAGAGTTTAGTGTTATGGTTACGGTTAGTGTTAGGGTTATGGTTAGGGTTAGGGTTAGAGTTAGGGTTAGGGTTAGTGTTAGGGTAAGGTTAGGGTTAGGGTTAGTTTTAGGGTTAGGGTTAGAGTTACGGTTAGGGTTAGGGTTAGAGTTACGGTTAGGGTTAGGGTTAGGGTTAAGGTTAGGGTTGGGGGGGTTAGGGTTTAGGTTAGGGTTAGGGTTAGGGTTAGGGTTAGGGTTAGGGTTAGGGTTAGGTTTAGGTTTAGGGTTAGTGTTATTATTAGGGAGTTAGGTTTAAATTTAGGATTAGTGTTAGGGTTAGAATTAGAAATAGGGTTAGTGTTAGGATTAGGGTCAGGGTTAGGTTTAGGGATAGGGTTATGGTTAGGGTTAGGGGTAGGGTTAGGGTTAGGGTTAGATTTAAAGTTTAAGGTTTAGTGTTAGGATTAGGGTTAGTGTGAGGTTTAGGATTAGGGTTAGGTTTAGGGTTAATGTTTAGTGTTAGTGTTTGGGTTATGGTTAGTGTTAGGATTAGGTTTAGGGTTAGGGTTAGGGTTAGGGTTAGATTTAGGGTATTTTTAGATTCAGGGTTTAGGGTTTAAGGTTTGTGGTTTAGGATTGTTTAAGATTTAGGGTGGATTAGGTTTAGGGTTTAGAGTTTAGTGTTATGGTTACGGTTAGGGAAAGGGTTATGTTTAGGGTTAGGGTTTGTGTTAGGGTGAGGGTTAGGTTTAGGGTTAGGGTTATGGTTAGGGTTAAGGTTAGGGTTAGGGTTAGGGTTAGGGTTATTGTTAGTGTTAGGATTAGGGTTAGGGTTAAGGTCAGGGTTAGGTTTAGGGTTAGGGTTAGGGTTAGGGATAGATTTAGGGTTAGGTTTAGGTTTATTGTTAGATTTAGGGTTTAGGGTTTAAGGTTTATGGTTTAGGATTTTTTAAGTTTTAGGCTGGATTAGGTTTAGGGTTTAGAGTTTAGTGTTATGGTTAAGGTTAATGTTAGTGTTAGGGTTAGGGTTAGGGTTAGGGTTAGGGTTAGTGTTACGGTTAGGGTTAGGGTTAGGGTTACGGTTAGGGTTAGTGTTAGGGTTAGGGTAAGGGTTATGATTATGTTTATTGTTAGGTTTAGGGTTAGGGTTAGGGTTAAGGTTAGGTTTAGGGTTAGGGTTAGGTTTAATGTTAGGCTTAAGGTTAGGGTTAGGTTTAGGGTTAGGGTTACGGTTAGGGTTAGGTTTAGGGTTAGGGTTAGGGTTAGGGTTAGGGTTCGTTTTATTGTTAGGTTTAGGGTTTAGTGTTTAGGGTCTAAGGTTTTGGGTTTAGGATTGTTTAAGGTTTAGGGTAGATTAGGTTTACGGTTTAGAGTTTAGTGTTAAGGTTAGGGTTAGGTTTAGGGTTTAGGGTTTAGTGTTCGGATTAGGGTAAGGGTTAGGGTTAGGATTAGGGTTAAGGTTAGGGTTAGGATTAGGTTTAGGGTTAGGGTTCGGGTTAGGGTTAGGGTTAGGGTTAGGGTTAGGGTTAGGGTTATGGTTAGGATTAGGGATAGGGTTAGGGTTAGGTTAAGGGTTAGGGGTTAGGGTTAGGGTTATGGTTATTGTTAGGTTTAGGGTTTAGTGTTTAGTGTTTAGGGTTTAAGGTTTAGGGTTTAGGATTGTTTAAGATTTAGGGTGGTTTAGGTTAAGGGTTTAGGGTTTAGAGTTTAGGATTTTTTAAGGATTAGGGTTGTTTAGGGTATAGTGTATAGGGTTAAAAGTTTAGGGTTGTTTAGGGTTTAGTGTTTAGGGTTTAGGGTTGTTTAAGGTTTAGTGTTTAAGTTTTAGGTTTTAGGGTTGTTTTGGGTTTAGTGTTTAGTGTTGTTTAGGGTATAGTGTTAATGGTTTAGGGTTTAGGGTTATTTAGGGTTTAGTGTTTAAGGTTTAGGGTATAGGTTTGTTTAGGGTTTAGTGTTTAGGGTTGTTTATGGTTTAGTGATTAGGGTTGTTTAGGGTTGTTTAGAGGTTAGTGTTTAGGGTTATTCAGGGTTTATGATTTAGGGTTGTTCAGGGTTTAGGATTTATGGTTGTTCAGGGTTTAGGATTTAGGGATTAAGGTTAAGTGATTAGGGTTATTGTTAGGGTTAGGGTTAGGGTTACGTTTAGCATTAGGGTTAGAGTTAGGGTTAGAGTTAGGGTTATGGGGTTATGTTAGGCTTAAGGTTAGGGTTAGGGTTATGGGGTTAAGGTTAGGGTTGGGGTTAGGGTTAGGTTTAGGTTTAGGGTTAGGGTTAGGGTTATGGTTATTCTTAGATTTATGGTTTAAAATTTAGGGTTTATGGTTTAAGGTTTAGGGTTTAGGATTGTTTAAGTTTTAGGGTGGTTTAGGTTTAGGGTATAGAATTTAGCGTTTAAGATTGTTTAATGGTTAGGGTTGTTTAGGTTTTAGCGTTTAGAGTTGTTTAGGGTTTTTTAGGGTTGTTTATAATTTAGTGTTTAGGGTTGTTCAGGATTTATGATTTAGGATATTTTAAGGTTTAGGGTTTAAGGTTGTATAGTGTTTTAGGGTTTAGGGTATAATGTTTAGGGTTAAGGGTTTAGGGTTGTTTAGGGTATAGTGTTAATGGTTTTAGGGTTTAGGCTTGTTTAGGGTTTAGTGTTTAGGGTTTAGGGTTTAGGGTTTTTTAGCGTTTAGTGTTTATAGTTTAGGGTTTAGGGTGCTTTTGGAATTAGTGTTTAGGGTTTTTCGGGGTTTAGGGTTTAGGATTTAGGGTGTTAGGGTTAGTGTTAGGGTTAGGTTTAGGGTTAAGGTGAGGGTTAGGGTGAGGGTTAAGGTTAGGGTTAGGGTTAAGGTTAGTGTTAGTGTTAGGGTAAGTGTTAGGGTTAGGGATAGGGTTAGAATTAGGGTTAGGGTTAGGGTTAGGGTTAGGTTAGGGTTAGGGTTAAAGTTAGGGTTAGGGGTTAGGGTTAGGGTTAGTGTTAGGGGTTAAGGGTTAGTGTTAGGGTTAGGGTTGGGGTTTGGGTTAGGGTTAGGTTTAGTGTTAGGGTTATTATTAGGGGGTTAGGTTTTAGTTTAGGATTAGTGTTAGGGTTAGAATTAGAAATAGGGTTAGTGTTAGGATTAGGGTCAGGGTTAGGTTTAGGGATAGGGTTAGGGTTAGGGTTAAGGGTAGGGTTAGGGTTAGGGTTAGATTTAAAGTTTAGGGTTTAGTGTTAGGATTAGGGATAGTGTGAGGTTTAGGGTTTGGTTTAGGGTTAGGGTTAGGGTTAGTGTTTCAGTTATGATTAGTGTTAGGATTAGGGATAGGGTTAGGGTCAGGTTTAGGTTTAGGGTTAGGGTTAGGTTTAGGGTTAGATTTAGGGTTAGGTTTAGGTTTATTGTTAGATTTAGGGTTTAGGGTTTAAGGTTTATGGTTTAGGATTGTTTAAGGTTTAGGGTGGGTTAGGTTTAGGGTTTAGAGTTTAGTATTATGGTTACGGTTAGGGTTAGGGTTAGGGTTAGAGTTAGGGTTAGGGTTAGGGTTAGGGTTAGGGTTAGGGTTAAAGTTAGGGTTAGTGTTAGGGTTAGGGTTATGGTTAGTGTTAGGATTAGGGTTAGGGTTAGGGTCAGGGTTAGGTTTAAGGTTAGGGAAAGGGTTAGGGTTAGATTTAGGGTTAGGTTTAGGTTTATTGTTAGATTTAGGGTTTAGGG
>NC_137955.1:485000-487500 GCF_963924665.1 Micromys minutus | reverse complement strand
GGTTAGGGTTAGGGGTTAGGGTTAGGGTTAGTGTTAGGGGTTAGGGGTTAGTGTTAGGGTTAGGGTTAGGGTTAGGGTTAGGTTTAGTGTTAGGGTTATTTTTAGGGGGTTACGTTTTAGTTTAGGATTAGTGTTAGGGTTAGAATTAGAAATAGTGTTAGTGTTAGGATTAGGTTCAGTGTTAGTTTTAGCGATATGGTTAGGGTTAGGGTTAAGGGTAAGGTTAGGGTTAGGGTTAGATTTAAAGTTTAGGGTTTAGTGTTAGGATTAGGGATAGTGTGAGGTTTAGGGTTAGGTTTAAAGTTAGGGTTAGGGTTAGTGTTTGGGTTATGATTAGTGTTATTATTAGGGTTAGGGTTAGGGTCAGGTTTAGGTTTAGGGTTAGGGTTAGGGTTAGGTTTAGGTTTATTGTTAGATTTAGGGTTTAGGGTTTAAGGTTTAAGGTTTAGGATTGTTTAAGGTTTAGGGTAGATTAGGTTTAGGGTTTAGAGTTTAGTATTATGGTTACGGTTACGGTTAGGGTTAGGGTTAGAGTTAGGGTTAGGGTTAGGTTTAGGGTTAATGTTAAGGTTAGGGTTAGTGTTAGGGTTATGGTTAGTGTTAGGATTAGGGTTAGGGTTAAGGTCAGGGTTAGGTTTAGGGTTAGGGATAGGGTTAGGGTTAGATTTAGGGTTAGGTTTAGATTTATTGTTAGATTTAGGGTTTAGAGTTTAAGGTTTATGGTTTAGGATTGTTAAAGGTTTAGGGTGGATTAGGTTTAGGATTTAGAGTTTAGTGTTATGGTTACGGTTAGGGTTAGGGTTAGTGGTGGGGTTAGGGTTAGTGTTAGGTTTATTGTAATGGTTAGGGTGAGGGTTAGGGTTAGGGTTAGGGTAAAAGTTAGGGGTTTAGTGTTAGGGTTTGGGTTAGGGTTAGGGTTAGGTTTAGGGTTAGGGTTAGGGTTAGGGTTAGGGTTAGGGGTTAGTGTTAGTGTTAGGGTTAGGGTTATTATTAGGGGTTTAGTTTAAGTTTAGGATTAGTGTTAGGGTTAGAATTAGAAATAGGGTTAGTGTTAGGATTAGGGTCAGGGTTAGGTTTAGGGTTAGGGTTAGGGTTAGGGTTAGGGTTAGGGTCAGGGAGGGTTTAGGGTTAGGGTTAGGGTTAGGGTTAGATTTAGGGTTAGGTTTAGGTTTATTGTTAGATTTAGGATTTAGGGTCTAAGGTTTATGGTTTAGGATTGTTTAAGGTTTAGGGTGGATTAGGTTTAGGGTTTAGAGTTTAGTGTTATGGTTACGGTTAGGGTTAGGGTTAGGGTTAGGGTTAGGATTATGGTTAAGGTTGGGGTTAGGATTAGGTTTAGGGTTAGGGTTAGGGTTAGGGTTAGGGTTAGGGTTATGATTAGGGTTAGGGTTAGGGTTAGGGTAAGGGTTAGGGGTTAGGTTTAGGGTTATGGTTATTGTTAGGTTTAGGGTTTAGGGTTTAGTGTTTAGAGTTTAAGGTTTAGGGTTTATGATTTTTTTAAGATTTAGGGTGGTTTAGGTTAAGGGTTTAGGGTTTAGAGTTTAGGATTTTTTAAGGTTTAGGGTTGTTTAGGGTATAGTGTTTAGGGTTAAAAGTTTAGGGTTGTTTAGGGTTTAGTGTTTAGGGTTTAGGGTTGTTTAAGGTTTAGTGTTTAAGGTTTAGGTTTTAGGGTTGTTTTGGGTTTAGTGTTTAGTGTTGTTTAGGGTATAGTGTTAATGGTTTAGGGTTTAGGGTTATTTAGGGTTTAGTGTTTAAGGTTTAGGGTATAGGGTTGTTTAGGGTTTAGTGTTTAGGGTTGTTTATGGTTTAGTGATTAGGGTTGTTTAGGGTTGTTTAGAGGTTAGTGTTTAGGGTTATTCAGGGTTTATGATTTAGGGTTGTTCAGGGTTTAGGATTTATGGTTGTTCAGGGTTTAGAATTTAGGGATTAAGGTTAAGGGGTTAGGGTTAGGGTTAGGGTTAGGGTTAGGGTTAGGGTTAGCATTAGGGTTAGAGTTAGGGTTAGAGTTAGGGTTATGGTGTTATGTTAGGCTTAAGGTTAGGGTTAGGGTTATGGGGTTAAGGTTAGGGTTGGGGTTAGGGTTAGGTTTAGGTTTAGGGTTAGGGTTAGGGTTATGGTTATTCTTAGATTTATGGTTTAAAATTTAGGGCTTATGGTTTAAGGTTTAGGGTTTATTTGTTTAAGTTTTAGGGTGTTTTAGGTTTAGGGTATAGTATTTTGCGTTTAAGATTGTTTAATGGTTAGGGTTGTTTAGGTTTTAGCGTTTAGAGTTGTTTAGGGTTTTTTAGGGTTTTTTATAATTTAGTGTTTAGGGTTGTTCAGGATTTATGATTTAGGATATTTTAAGGTTTAGGGTTTAAGGTTGTATAGTGTTTCAGGGTTTAGGGTATAATGCTTAGGGTTAAGGGTTTAGGATTGTTTAGGGTATAGTGTTAATGGTTTTAGGGTTTAGGCTTGTTTAGGGTTTAGTGTTTAGGGTTTAGGGTTTAGGGTTTTTTAG
>NC_137955.1:477500-482500 GCF_963924665.1 Micromys minutus | reverse complement strand
GGTTAGGGTAAAGGTTAGGGGTTAGTGTTAGGGTTAGGGTTAGGGTTACAGTTAGGTTAGGGTTAGGGTTAGGTTTCGGGTTAGGGTTAGGGGTTAGGGTTAGTGTTAGGGTTAGGGTTATTATTAGGGGGTTAGGTTTAAGTTTAGGATTATTGTTAGGGTTAGAATTAGAAATAGGGTTAGTGTTAGGATTAGGGTCAGGGTTAGGTTTAGGGTTAGGGTTAGGGTTAGGGTTAGGGTTAGGGTCAGGGTGGGTTTAGGGTTAGGTTTAGGGTTAGGGTTAGATTTAGGGTTAGGTTTAGGTTTATTGTTAGATTTAGGATTTAGGGCCTAAGGTTTATGGTTTAGGATTGTTTAAGGTTTAGGGTGGATTAGGTTTAGGGTTTAGAGTTTAGTGTTATGGTTACGGTTAGGGTTAGGGTTAGGGTTAGGATTAGGGTTAAGGTTAGGGTTAGGATTAGGTTTAGGTTTAGGGTTAGGGTTAGGGTTAGGGTTAGGGTTAGGGTTAGGGTTAGGGTTAGGGTTAGGGTTAGGATTAGGGTTAGAGTTAGGGTTAGGGTAAGGGTTAGGGGTTAGGGTTAGGGTTATGGTTATTGTTAGGTTTAGGGTTTAGGGTTTAGTTTTAGGGTTTAAGGTTTAGGGTTTAGGATTGTTTTAGATTTAGGGTGGTTTAGGTTAAAGGTTTAGGGTTTAGAGTTTAGGATTGTTTAAGTTTTAGGGTTGTTTAGGGTATAGTGTTTAGGGTTAAAAGTTTAGGGTTGTTTAGGATTTAGTGTTTAGGGTTTAGGATCGTTTAAGGTTTAGTGTTTAAGGTTTAGGTTTTAGGGTTGTTTTGGGTTTAGTGTTTAGTGTTGTTTAGGGTATAGTGTTAATATTTTAGGGTTTAGGGTTATTTAGGGTTTAGTATTTAAGGTTTAGGGTATAGGGTTGTTTAGGGTTTAGTGTTTAGGGTTTTTTATGGTTTAGTGATTAGGGTTGTTTAGGGTTGTTTAGAGGTTAGTGTTTAGGGTTATTCAGGGTTTATGATTTAGGGTTGTTCAGGGTTTAGGATTTATGGTTGTTCAGGGTTTAGGATTTAGGGATTAAGGTTAAGGGGTTAGGGTTACGGTTAGGTTTATGGTTAGCATTAGGGTTAGAGTTAGGGTTAGATTTAGGGTTATGGGGTTATGTTATGCTTAAGGTTAGGGTTAGGGTTATAGGGTTAAGGTTAGGGTTGGGGTTAGGGTTAGGTTTAGGTTTAGGGTTAGGGTTAGGGTTATGGTTATTCTTAGATTTATTGTTTAAAATTTAGGGTTTATGGTTTAAGGTTTAGGGTTTAGGATTGTTTAAGTTTTAGGGTGGTTTAGGTTTAGGGTATAGGGTTTAGCGTTTAAGATTGTTTAATGTTTAGGGTTGTTTAGGTTTTAGCGTTTAGAGTTGTTTAGGGTTTTTTAGGGTTGTTTATGATTTAGTGTTTAGGGTTGTTCAGGATTTATGATTTAGGATATTTTAAGGTTTAGGGTTTAAGTTTGTATAGTGTTTTAGGGTTTAGGGTATAATGTTTAGGGTTAAGGGTTTAGGGTGCTTGTGGAATTAGTGTTTAGGGTTTTTCGGGGTTTAGGGTTTAGGATTCAGGGTGTTAGGGTTAGTGTTAGGGTTAGGTTTAGGGTTAAGGTGAGGGTTAGGGTGAGGGTTAAGGTTAGGGTTAGGGTTAAGGTTAGTGTTAGTGTTAGGGTAAGGGTTAGGGTTAGGGATAGGGTTAGGGTTAGGTTTAGGGTTAGGGTTAGGGTTAGGGTTAGGGGTTAGGGTTAGGGTTAGTGTTAGGGGTTAGGG
Organism: Micromys minutus; assembly: GCF_963924665.1. Classification (NCBI taxonomy): domain Eukaryota; kingdom Metazoa; phylum Chordata; class Mammalia; order Rodentia; family Muridae; genus Micromys; species Micromys minutus. Next base: position 480,688 of record NC_137955.1, on the reverse strand, counting down.
GTTAGTGTTAGGGTTAGGGTTAGGGTTAGTGTTAGGGTTAGGTTTAGTATTAGGGTTATTATTAGGGGGTTAAGTTTTAGTTTAGGATTAGTGTTAGGGTTAGAATTAGAAATAGGGTTATTGTTAGGATTAGGGTCAGGGTTAGGTTTAGCGATATGGTTAGGGTTAGGGTTAAGGGTAGGGTTAGGGTTAGGGTTAGATTTAAAGTTTAGGGTTTAGTGTTAGGATTAGGGATAGTGTGAGTTTTAGGGTTAGGGTTAGGGTTAGGGTTAGGGTTAGTGTTTGGGTTATGATTAGTGTTATTATTAGGGTTAGGGTTAGGGTCAGGTTTAGGTTTAGGGTTAGGGTTAGGGTTAGGGATAGATTTAGCGTTAGGTTTAGGTTTATTGTTAGATTTAGGGTTTAGGGTTTAAGGTTTAAGGTTTAGGATTGTTTAAGGTTTAGGGTAGATTAGGTTTAGGGTTTAGAGTTTAGTATTATGGTTACGGTTAGGGTTAGGGTTAGGGTTAGAGTTAGGGTTAGGGTTAGGGTTAGGGTTAGGGTTAAGGTTAGGGTTAGTGTTATGGTTAGGGTTATGGTTAGGGTTAGGATTAGGGTTAGGGTTAGGGTCAGGGTTAGGTTTAGGGTTAGGGATAGGGTTAGGGTTAGATTTAGGGTTAGGTTTAGATTTATTGTTAGATTTAGGGTTTAGGGTTTAAGGTTTATGGTTTAGGATTGTTTAAGGTTTAGGGTGGATTAGGTTAAGGGTTTAGAGTTTAGTGTTATGGTTACGGTTAGGGTTAGGGTTAGGGATGGGGTTAGGTTTAGGGTTAGGTTTATGGTAATGGTTAGGGTTAGGGTTAGGGTTAGGGTTAGGGTAAAAGTTAGGGGGTTAGTGTTAGGGTTTGGGTTAGGGTTAGGGTTAGGGTTAGGGTTAGGTTAGGGTTAGGGTTAGGGTTAGGGTTAGGGGTTAGTGTTAGTGTTAGGGTTAGGGTTATTATTAGGGGGTTAGGTTTAAGTTTAGGATTAGTGTTAGGGTTAGAATTAGAAATAGGGTTAGTGTTAGGATTAGGGTCAGGGTTAGGTTTAGGGTTAGGGTTAGGGTTAGGGTTAGGGTTAGGGTCAGGGAGGGTTTAGGGTTAGGGTTAGGGTTAGGGTTAGATTTAGGGTTAGGTTTAGGTTTATTGTTAGATATAGGATTTAGGGTCTAAGGTTTATGGTTTAGGATTGTTTAAGGTTTAGGATGGATTAGGTTTAGGGTTTAGAGTTTAGTGTTATGGTTACGGTTAGGGTTAGGGTTAGGGTTAGGGTTAGGATTAGGGTTAAGGTTGGGGTTAGGATTAGGTTTAGGGTTAGGGTTAGGGTTAGGGTTAGGGTTAGGGTTAGGGTTAGGGTTAGGGTTAGGGTTAGGGTTAGGATTAGGTTTAGGGTTAGGGTTAGGGTAAGGGTTAGGGGTTAGGGTTAGGGTTATGGTTATTGTTAGGTTTAGGGTTTAGGGTTTAGTGTTTAGGGTTTAAGGTTTAGGGTTTAGAATTGTTTAAGATTTAGGGTGGTTTAGGTTAAGGGTTTAGGGTTTAGAGTTTAGGATTGTTTAAGGTTTAGGGTTGTTTAGCGTATAGTGTTTAGGGTTAAAAATTTAGGGTTGTTTAGGGTTTAGTGTTTAGGGTTTAGGGTTGTTTAAGGTTTAGTGTTTAAGGTTTAGGTTTTAGGGTTGTTTTGGGTTTAGTGTTTAGTGTTGTTTAGGGTATAGTGTTAATGGTTTAGGGTTTAGGGTTATTTAGGGTTTAGTGTTTAAGGTTTAGGGTATAGGGTTGTTTAGGGTTTAGTGTTTAGGGTTGTTTATGGTTCAGTGATTAGGTTTGTTTAGGGTTGTTTAGAGGTTAGTGTTTAGGGTTATTCAGGGTTTATGATTTAGGGTTGTTCAGGGTTTAGGATTTATGGTTGTTCAGGGTTTAGGATTTAGGGATTAAGGTTAAAGGGTTAGGGTTAGGGTTAGGGTGAGGGTTAGGGTTAGGGTTAGCATTACGGTTAGAGTTAGGATTAGGGTTAGGGTTATGGGGTTATGTTAGGCTTAAGGTTAGGGTTAGGGTTATGGGGTTAAGTTTAGGGTTGGGGTTAGGGTTAGGTTTAGGTTTAGGGTTAGGGATAGGGTTATGGTTATTCTTAAATTTATGGTTTAAAATTTAGGCCTTATGGTTTAAGGTTTAGGGTTTAGATTGTTTAAGTTTTAGGGTGGTTTAGGTTTAGGGTATAGAATTTAGCGTTTAAGATTGTTTAATGGTTAGGGTTGTTTAGGTTTTAGCGTTTAGAGTTGTTTAGGGTTTTTTAGGGTTGTTTATAATTTAGTGTTTAGGGTTGTTCAGGATTTATGATTTAGGATATTTTAAGGTTTAGGGTTTAAGGTTGTATAGTGTTTTAGGGTTTAGGGTATAATGTTTAGGGTTAAGGGTTTAGGGTTGTTTAGGGTATAGTGTTAATGGTTTTAGGGTTTAGGCTTGTTTAGGGTTTAGTGTTTAGGGTTTAGGGTTTAGGGTTTTTTAGCGTTTAGTGTTTATAGTTTAGGGTTTAGGGTGCTTTTGGAATTAGTGTTTAGGGTTTTTCGGGGTTTAGGGTTTAGGATTTAGGGTGTTAGGGTTAGTGTTAGGGTTAGGTTTAGGGTTAAGGTGAGGGTTAGGGTGAGGGTTAAGGTTAGGGTTAGAGTTAAGGTTAGTGTTAGTGTTAGGGTAAGGGTTAGGGTTAGGGATAGGGTTAGGGTTAGGGTTAGGGTTAGGGTTAGGGTTAGGGTTAGGGTTAGTGTTAGGGTTAGGGTTAGGGGTTAGGGTTAGGGTTAGTGTTAGGGGTTAGGGGTTAGTGTTAGGGTTAGGGTTAGGGTTAGGGTTAGGTTTAGTGTTAGGGTTATTATTAGGGGGTTACGTTTTAGTTTAGGATTAGTGTTAGGGTTAGAATTAGAAATAGGGTTAGTGTTAGGATTAGGGTCAGGGTTAGGTTTAGGGATAGTGTTAGGGTTAGGGTTAAGGGTAGGGTTATGGTTAGGGTTAGATTTAACGTTTAGTGTTTAGTGTTAGGATTAGGGATAGTGTGAGGTTTAGGTTTAAGTTTAGGGTTAGGGTTAGGGTTAGTGTTTGGGTTATGATTAGTGTTAGGATTAGGGTTAGGGTTAGGGTCAGGTTTAGGTTTAGGGTTAGGGTTAGGGTTAGGGTTATATTTAA
>NC_137955.1:472500-475000 GCF_963924665.1 Micromys minutus | reverse complement strand
TTTATGTTTTAGTGATTAGGGTTGTTTAGGGTTGTTAAGAGGTTAGTGTTTAGGGTTATTCAGGGTTTATGATTTAGGGTTGTTCAGGGTTTAGGATTTATGGTTGTTCAGGGTTTAGGATTTAGGGATTAAGGTTAAAGGGTTAGGGTTAGGGTTAGGGTTAGGGTTAGGGTTAGGGTTAGCATTAGGGTTAGAGTTAGGGTTAGAGTTAGGGTTATGGGGTTATGTTAGGCTTAAGGTTAGGGTTAGGGTTATGGGGTTAAGTTTAGGGTTGGGGTTAGGGTTAGGTTTAGGTTTAGGGTTAGGGATAGGGTTATGGTTATTATGAAATTTATGGTTTAAAATTTAGGGTTTATGGTTTAAGGTTTAGGGTTTAGGATTGTTTAAGTTTTAGGGTGGTTTAAGTTTAGGGTATAGAATTTAGCGTTTAAGATTGTTTAATGGTTAGGGTTGTTTAGGTTTTAGCGTTTAGAGTTGTTTAGGGTTTTTTAGGGTTGTTTATAATTTAGTGTTTAGGGTTGTTCAGGATTTATGATTTAGGATATTTTAAGGTTTAGGGTTTAAGGTTGTATAGTGTTTTAGGGTTTAGGGTATAATGTTTAGGGTTAAGGGTTTAGGGTTGTTTAAGGTATAGTGTTAATGGTTTTAGGGTTTAGGCTTGTTTAGGGTTTAGTGTTTAGGGTTTAGGGTTTAGGGTTTTTTAGCATTTAGTGTTTATAGTTTAGGGTTTAGGGTGCTTTTGGAATTAGTGTTTAGGGTTTTTCGGGGTTTAGGGTTTAGGATTTAAGGTGTTAGGGTTAGTGTTAGGGTTAGGTTTAGGGTTAAGGTGAGGGTTAGGGTGAGGGTTAAGGTTAGGGTTAGAGTTAAGGTTAGTGTTAGTGTTAGGGTAAGGGTTAGGGTTAGGGATAGGGTTAGGGTTAGGGTTAGGGTTAGGGTTAGGGTTAGGGTTAGTGTGAGGGTTAGGGTTAGGGGTTAGGGTTAGGGTTAGTGTTAGGGGTTAGGGGTTAGTGTTAGGGTTAGGGTTAGGGTTAGGGTTAGGTTTAGTGTTAGGGTTATTATTAGGGGGTTAGGTTTTAGTTTAGGATTAGTGTTAGGGTAAGAATTAGAAATAGGGTTAGTGTTAGGATTAGGGTCAGGGTTAGGTTTAGGGATAGGGTTAGGGTTAGGGTTAAGGGTAGGTTTATGGTTAGGGTTAGATTTAACGTTTAGTGTTTAGTGTTAGGAATAGGGATAGTGTGAGGTTTAGGTTTAAGTTTAGGGTTAGGGTTAGGGTTAGTGTTTGGGTTATGATTAGTGTTAGGATTAGGGTTAGGGTTAGCGTCAGGTTTAGGTTTAGGGTTAGGGTTAGGGTTAGGGTTATATTTAAGGTTAGGTTTAGGTTTATTGTTAGATTTAGGGTTTAGGGTTTAAGGTTTATGGTTTAGGATTGTTTAAGGTTTAGGGTGGATTAGGTTTAGGGTTTAGAGTTTAGTATTATGGTTACGGTTAGCGTTAGGGTTAGGGTTAGAGTTAGGTTTAGGGTTAGGGTTAGTGTTAGGGTTAGGGTTATGGTTAGTGTTAGGATTAGTGTTAGGTTTAGGGTCAGGGTTAGGTTTAGGGTTAGGGATAGGGTTAGGGTTAGATTTAGGGTTAGGTTTAGGTTTATTGATAGATTTAGGGTTTAGGGTTTAAGGTTTATGGTTTAGGATTGTTTAAGGTTTAGGGTGGATTAGGTTTAGGGTTTAGAGTTTAGTGTTATGGTTACGGTTAGGGTTAGGGTTAGGGATGGGGTTATGGTTAGGGTTAGGGTTATGGTAAGGGTTAGGTTTAGGGTTAGGGTTAGGGTTAGGGTAAAAGTTAGAGGGTTAGTGTTAGGGTTTTGGTTAGGGTTAGGGTTAGGGTTAGGGTTAGGGTTAGGTTAGGGTTAGGGTAAGGGTTAGGGTTAGGGGTTAGGGTTAGTGTTATGGTTAGGGTTATTATTAGGGGGTTAGTTTTAAGTTTAGGATTAGTGTTAGGGTTAGTATTAGAAATAGGTTCAGTGTTAGGATTAGGGTCAGGGTTAGGTTTAGGGTTAGGGTTAGTGTTAGGGTTAGGGTTAGGGTCAGGGAGGGTTTAGGGTTAGGGTTAGATTTAGGGTTAGGTTTAGGTTTATTGTTAGATTTAGGGTTTAGGGTCTACGGTTTATGGTTTAGGATTGTTTAAGGTATAGGGTGGTTTAGGTTTAGGGTTTAGAGGTTAGTGTTATGGTTACGGTTAGGGTTAGGGTTACGGTTAGGGTTAGGATTAGGGTTAAGGTTAGGGTTAGGGTTAGGTTTAGAGTTAGGGTTAGGGTTAGGGTTAGGGTTAGGGTTACGGTTAGGGTTAGGGTTAGGGTTAGGTTTAGGGTTAGGTTTAGGGTTAGGGTTAGGGTAAGGGTTAGGGGTTAGGGTTAAGGTTAGGTTTAAGGTTAGGTTTAGGGTTAAAGTTAGGGTTAGGGTTAGGGTTAGGGTTAGGGTTAGGGTTAGGGTTAGGGTTAGGGTTA
>NC_137955.1:465000-470000 GCF_963924665.1 Micromys minutus | reverse complement strand
GGGGTTAGGGGTTAGGGTTAGGGTTAGGGTTAGGGTTAGGTTTAGGGTTAGAGTTAGGGTTAGGGTGAGGGTTAGGATTTGGGTTATGTGGTTATGTTAGGCTTAAGGTTAGGGTTAGGGTTATGGGGTTAAGGTTAGGGTTGGGGTTAGGGTTAGGTTTAGGTTTAGGGTTAGGTTTAGGGTAATGGTTATTCTTAAATTTATGGTTTAAAATTTAGGGTTTATGGTTTAAGGTTTAGGGTTTAGGATTGTTTAAGTTTTAGGGTGGTTTAGGTTTAGGGTATAGGGTTTAGCGTTTAAGATTGTTTAACTTTTAGGGTTGTTTATGTTTTAGCGTTTAGAGTTGTTTAGGTTTTTTTAGGGTTGTTTATGATTTAGTGTTTAAGGTTGTTCAGGATTTATGATTTAGGATATTTTAAGGTTTAGGGTTTAAGGTTTTATAGTGTTTTAGGGTTTAGGCTATAATATTTAGGGTTAAGAGTTTAGGGTTGTTTAGGGTATAGTGTTAATTGTTTTAGGGTTTAGGCTTGTTTAGGGTTTAGTGGTTAGGGTTTAGGGTTTAGGGTTTTTTAGCGTTTAGTGTTTAGAGTTTAGGGTTTAGGGTGCTTTTGGAATTAGTGTTTAGGGTTTTTCTGGGTTTAGTGTTTAGGATTTAGGGTTTTAGGGTTAGGTTTAGGGTTAGGGTGAGGGTTAGGGTGAGGGTTAAGGTTAGGGTTAGGGTTAAGGTTAGTGTTAGTGTTAGGATAAGGGTTAGGATTAGGGATAGGGTTAGGGTTAGGGTTAGGGTTAGGGTTAGGGTAAGGGTTGGGGTTAGGGTTAGGGTTAGGGTTAGGGTTAGGGTTAGGGTTAGGGTTAGGGTTAGGGTTATGGTTAAGGTTAGAGTTAGGGTTAGGGTTAGGTTTAGGGTTAGGGTTATTATTAGGGAGTTAGGTTTAAATTTAGGATTAGTGTTAGGGTTAGAATTAGAAATAGGGTTAGTGTTAGGATTAGGGTCAGGGTTAGGTTTAGGGTTAGGGTTAGGGTTAGGGTTAGGGGTAGGGTTAGGGTTAGGGTTAGATTTAAAGTTTAAGGTTTAGTGTTAGGATTAGGGTTAGTGTGAGGTTTAGGCTTAGGGTTAGGTTTAGGGTTAGGGTTAGGGTTAGTGTTTGGGTTATGGTTAGTGTTAGGATTAGGTTTAGGGTTAGGGTTAGGGTTAGGGTTAGATTTAGGGTTAGGTTTAGGTTTATTGTTAGATTTAGGGTTTAGGGTTTAAGGTTTGTGGTTTAGGATTGTTTAAGGTTTAGGGTGGATTAGGTTTAGGGTTTAGAGTTTAGTGTTATGGTTACGGTTAGGGTTAGGGTTAGGTTTAGGGTTAGTGTTTGGGTTAGGGTTAGGGTTAGGTTTAGGGTTAGGGTTATGGTTAGGGTTAAGGTTAGGGTTAGGGTTAGGGTTAGGGTTATGGTTAGTGTTAGGATTAGGGTTAGGGTTAAGGTCAGGGTTAGGTTTAGGGTTAGGGTTAGGGTTAGGGATAGATTTAGGGTTAGGTTTAGGTTTATTGTTAGATTTAGGGTTTAGGGTTTAAGGTTTATGGTTTAGGATTTTTTAAGGTTTAGGGTGGATTAGGTTTAGGGTTTAGAGTTTAGTGTTATGGTTAAGGTTAAGGTTAGGGTTAGGGTTAGGGTTAGGGTTAGCGTTAGGGTTAGGGTTAGTGTTACGTTTAGTGTTAGGGTTAGGGTTACGGTTAGGGTTAGGGTTAGGGTTAGGGTAAGGGTTATGATTATGTTTATTGTTAGGTTTAGGGTTAGGGTTAGATTTAGGTTAGGTTTAGGGTTAGGGTTAGGTTTATGGTTAGGCTTAAGGTTAGCGTTAGGTTTAGGGTTAGAGTTACGGTTAGGGTTAGGTTTAGGGTTAGGGTTAGGGTTAGGGTTAGGGTTAGGTTTATTGTTAGGTTTAGGGTTTAGTGTTTAGGGTCTAAGGTTTTGGGTTTAGGATTGTTTAAGGTTTATGGTAGATTATGTTTAGGGTTTAGAGTTTAGTGTTAAGGTTAGGGTTAGGTTTATGGTTTAGGGTTTAGTGTTCGGATTAGGGTTAGGGTTAGGGTTAGGTTTAGGGTTACGTTTAGGGTCATGGATATTGTTAGGTTTAGGGTTTAGGGTTTAGGGTAAAGGTTTAGGATTTAGGATTGTTTAAGGTTTAGGGTGGATTATTTTTAGGGTTTAGAGTTTTGTGTTTGGGATATCGTTAGGGTTAGGTTTAGGTTTTAGGGATTACTGTTAGGGTTAGGGTTAGGGTTAGGGTTAAGGTTAGTGTTAGGTTTAGGGTTAGGGTTAGTGTTAGGTTTAGGTTTATTGTTAGGATTAGGGTTAGAGTTAGGATTAGGGTTAAGGTAGGTGTAGGGTTAGGGTCAGGTTTAGGGTTAGGGTTAGGGTTAGGATTAGGTTTAGTGTTAGTGTTAGGTTTAGGGTTAGGGTTAGGGTTAGGTTTAGTGTTAGGGTTACGTTTAGGGTTAGGGTTAGGGTTAGGATTAGGGTTAGGGTTATGGTAATTGTTATGTTTAGGGTTTAAGGTTTAGGTTTTAGGATTGTTTAAGGTTTATCGTAACTTAAATTTATGGTTTACAATTTAGTGTTAGGGTTATGGTTAGTGTTAGGGTTAGGGTTAGGGTTAGGTTTAGGGTTCAGGGTTTAGGGTTTAGGATTGTTTAAGGTTTAGGGTAGATTAGGTTTAGGATTTAAAGTTTAGTTTTAGGGTTAGGGTTAGGTTTAGGGTTTAGGGTTTAGTGTTAGGATTAGGGTTAGAGTTAAAGTTAGGGTTAGGGTAAGGGTTAGGATTAGGTTTAGGGTTAGGGTTAGGGTTAGGGTTAGGGTTAGGGTTAGGGTTAGGGTAAGGGTTAGGGGTTAGTGTTAGGGTTATGGTTATTGTTAGGTTTAGGGTTTAGGGTTTAGTGTTTAGGGTTTAAGGTTTAGGGTTTAGGATTGTTTAAGATTTAGGGTGGTTTAGGTTAAGGGTTTAGGGTTTAGAGTTTAGGATTGTTTAAGGTTTAGGGTTGTTTAGGGTATAGTGTTTAGGGTTAAAAGTTTAGGGTTGTTTAGGCTTTAGTGTTTAGGGTTTAGGGTTGTTTAAGGTTTAGTGTTTAAGGTTTAGGTTTTAGAGTTGTTTTGGGTTTAGTGTTTAGTGTTGTTTAGGGTATAGTGTTAATGGTTTAGGGTTTAGGGTTATTTAGGGTTTAGTGTTTAAGGTTTAGGGTATAGGGTTGTTTAGGGTTTAGTGTTTAGGGTTGTTTATGGTTTAGTGATTAGGGTTGTTTAGGGTTGTTTAGAGGTTAGTGTTTAGGGTTATTCAGGGTTTATGATTTAGGGTTGTTCAGGGTTTAGGATTTATGGTTGTTCAGGGTTTAGGATTTAGGGATTAAGGTTAAGGGGTTAGGGTTAGGGTTAGGGTTAGGGTTAGGGTTAGGGTTAGGGTTAGGTTTAGGGTTATGGTTAGGGTTAGGGTTAGGGTTAGGGTTAGGGTTAGGGTTATGGTTAGTGGTAGGATTAGGGTTAGGATTAGGGTCAGGGTTAGGTTTAGGGTTAGGGTTAGGGTTAGGGTTAGGGTTAGGGTTAGGGTGAGATTTAGGGTCAGGTTTAGGTTTATTGTTAGATTTAGGGTTTAGGGTTTAAGGTTTATGGTTTAGGATTGTTTAAGGTTTAGGGTGGATTAGATTTAGTGTTTAAAGTTTAGTGTTATGGTTACGGTTAGAGTTAGGGTTAGGGTTAGGGTTAGGGTTATGGTAATGGATAGGGTTAGGGTTAGGGTTAGTGTTAGGGGTTAGGGGTTAGGGTTAGGGTTAGGGTTAGGGTTAGGGTGAGGGTGAGGGTTAGGGTTAGGGTTATGTGGTTATGTTAGGCTTAAGGTTAGGGTTAGGGTTATGAGGTTAAGGTTAGGGTTGGGGTTAGGGTTAGGTCTAGGTTTATGGTTAGGGTTAGGGTTGTGGTTATTCTTAGATTTATGGTTTAAAATTTAGGGTTTATGGTTTAAGGTTTAGGGTTTAGGATTGTTTAAGTTTTAGGGTTGTTTAGGTTTAGGGTATAGGGTTTAGCGTTTAAGATTGTTTAATGTTTAGGGTTGTTTATGTTTTAGCGTTTAGAGTTGTTTAGGTTTTTTTAGGGTTGTTTATGATTTAGTGTTTAGGGTTTTTCAGGATTTATGATTTAGGATATTTTAAGGTTTAGGGTTTAAGGTTGTATAGTATTTTAGGGTTTAGGCTATAATGTTTAGGGTTAAGAGTTTAGGGTTGTTTAGGGTATAGTGTTAATGGTTTTAGGGTTTAGGCTTGTTTAGGGTTTAGTGTTTAGGGTTTAGGGTTTAGGATTTTTTAGCGTTTAGTGTTTAGAGTTTAGGGTTTAGGGTGCTTTTAGAATTAGTGTTTAGGGTTTTTCTGGGTTTAGGGTTTAGGATTTAGGGTTTTAGGGTTAGGTTTAGGGTTAGGGTGAGGGTTAGGGTGAGGGTTAAGGTTAGGGTTAGGGTTAGGGTTAGGGGTTAGGGTTAGGGTTAGTGTTAGGGGTTAGGGATAGTGTTAGGGTTAGGGTTAGGGTTAGGGTTAGGGTTAGTGTTAGGGTTAGGGATAGGGTAGGTGTGAGGTTTAGGGTTAGGATTAGGTTTAGGGTTAGGGTTAGTCTTTGTTTGGGTTATGGTTATTGTTAGGATTAGGCTTTGAATTAGGGTCAGGGGTAGGTTTAGGTTTACGATTAGGGTTAGTGTTAGATTTAGGGTTAGGTTTAGGTTTATTGTTAGATTTAGGGTTTAGGGTTTAAGGTTTATGGTTTAGGATTGTTTAAGGTTTAGGGTGGATTAGGTTTAGGGTTTAGAGTTTAGTGTTATGGTTACGGTTAGGGTTAGGGTTAGGGTTAGGGTAAGGGTTAAAGTTAGTGTTAGGGTTAGGGATAGAGTTACGGTTAGGGTTAGGGTTAGAGTTACGGTTAGGGTAAGGGTTAGGGTTAAGATTAGGGTTGGGGGGGTAAGGGTTTTGGTTAGGGTTA
>NC_137955.1:445000-462500 GCF_963924665.1 Micromys minutus | reverse complement strand
GGGTTATGGTTATTGTTAGGTTTAGGGTTTAGGGTTTAGTGTTTAGGGTTTAAGATTTAGGGTTTAGGATTGTTTAAGATTTAGGGTGGTTTAGGTTAAGGGTTTAGGGTTTAGACTTTAGGATTGTTTAAGGTTTAGGGTTGTTTAGGGTATAGTGTTTAGGGTTAAAAGTTTAGGGTTGTTTAGGCTTTAGTGTTTAGGGTTTAGGGTTATTTAAGTTTTAGTGTTTAAGGTTTAGGTTTTAGGGTTGTTTTGCGTTTAGTGTTTAGTGTTGTTTAGGGTATAGTGTTAATGGTTTAGGGTTTAGGGTTATTTAGGGTTTAGTGTTTAAGGTTTAGGTTATAGGGTTGTTTAGGGTTTAGTGTTTAGGGTTGTTTATGGTTTAGTGATTAGTGTTGTTTAGGGTTGTTTAGAGGTTAGTGTTTAGGGTTATTCAGGGTTTATGATTTAGGGTTGTTCAGGGTTTAGGATTTATGGTTGTTCAGGGTTTAGGATTTAGGGATTAAGGTTAAGGGGTTAGGGTTAGGGTTAGGGTTAGGGTTAGGGTTAAGGTTAGGGTTAGGGTTAGGGTTAGGGTTAGGTTTAGGTTTAGGGTTAGGGTTATGGTTATTCTTAGATTTATGGTTTAAAATTTAGGGTTTATGGTTTAAGGTTTAGGGTTTAGGATTGTTTAAGTTTTAGGGTGGTTTAGGTTTAGGGTATAGGGTTTAGCGTTTAAGATTGTTTAATGTTTAGGGTTGTTTAGGTTTTAGCATTTAGAGATGTTTAGGGTTTTTTAGGGTTGTTTATGATTTAGTGTTTAGGGTTGTTCAGGATTTATGATTTAGGATATTTTAAGGTTTAGGGTTTAAGGTTGTATAGTGTTTTAGGGTTTAGTGTATAATGTTTAGGGTTAAGGGTTTTGGGTTGTTTAGGGTATAGTGTTAATGGATTTAGGGTTTAGGCTTGTTTAGGGTTTAGTGTTTAGGGTTTAGGGTTTAGGGTTTTTTAGCGTTTAGTGTTTATACTTTAGAGTTTAGGGTGCTTTTGGAATTAGTGTTTAGGGTTTTTCGGGGTTTAGGGTTTAGGATTTAGGGTGTTAGGGTTAGTGTTAGGGTTAGGTTTAGGGTTAAGGTGAGGGTTAGGGAGAGGGTTAAGGTTAGGGTTAGGGTTAAGGTTAGTGTTAGTGTTAGGGTAAGGGTTAGGGTTAGGGATAGGGTTAGGGTTAGGGTTAGGGTTAGGGTTAAGGTTAGGGTTAGGGTTAGGGTTAGGGTTAGGGTTAGGGTTAGGGTTAGGGTTAGGGTGAGGGTGAGCGTTAGGGTTAGGGTTATGTGGTTATGTTAGGCTTAAGGTTAGGGTTAGGGTTATGAGGTTAAGGGTAGGGTTGGGGTTAGGGTTAGGTCTAGGTTTAGGGTTAGGGTAAGGGTTATGGTTATTCTTAGATTTATGGTTTAAAATTTAGGGTTTATGGTTTAAGGTTTAGGGTTTAGGATTGTTTAAGTTTTAGGGTGGTTTAGGTTTAGGGTATAGGGTTCAGCGTTTAAGATTGTTTAATGTTTAGGGTTGTTTATGTTTTAGCGTTTAGAGTTGTTTAGTTTTTTTTAGGGTTGTTTATGATTTAGTGTTAAGGGTTGTTCAGTATTTATGATTTAGGATATTTTAAAGTTTAGGGCTTAAGGTTGTATAGTGTTTTAGGGTTTACGCTATAATGTTTAGGGTTAAGGGTTTAGGGTTGTTTAGGGTATAGTGTTAATGGTTTTAGGGTTTAGGCTTGTTTAGGGTTTAGTGTTTAGGGTTTAGCGTTTAGGGTTTTTTAGCGTTTAGTGTTTAGAGTTTAGGGTTTAGGGTGCTTTTGGAATTAGTGTTTAGGGTTTTTCTGTGTTTAGGGTTTAGGATTTAGGGTTTTAGGGTTAGGTTTAGGGTTAGGGTGAGGGTTAGGGTGAGGGTTAAGGTTAGGGTTAGGGTTAAGGTTAGTGTTAGTATTAGGATAAGAGTTAGAGTTAGGGATAGGGTTAGGGTTAGTGTTAGGGTTAGGGTTAGGGTTAGGGTTAGGGTTAGGGTTAGGGTTAGGGGTTAGTGTTAGGGTTAGTGTTAGGGGTTAGGGATAGTGTTAGGGTTAGGGTTAGGGTTAGGGTTAGGGTTAGAGTTAGGGTTAGGGATATGGTAGGTGTGAGGTTTAGGGTTAGGATTAGGTTTAGGGTTAAGGTTAGTCTTTGTTTGGGTTATGGTTATTGTTAGGATTAGGCTTTGGATTAGGGTCAGGGGTAGGTTCAGGTTTACGTTTAGGGTTAGTGTTAGATTTAGGGTTAGGTTTAGGTTTATTGTTAGATTTAGGGTTTAGGGTTTAAGGTTTATGGTTTAGGATTGTTTAAGGTTTAGGGAAAATTAGGTTTAGGGTTTAGATTTAGTGTTATGGTTACGGTTAGGGTTAGGGTTAGGGTTAGGGTTAGGGTTAATGTTAGGGTTAGGGTTAGGGTTAGGGTTAGGTTTAGGGTTAGGGTTAGGGTTAGTGTTAGGGTTAGGGATAGAGTTACGGTTAGGGTTAGGGTTAGAGTTACGGTTAGGGTTAGTGTTAGGATTAAGGTTAGGGTTGGGGGGGTTTGGGTTTAGGTTAGGGTTAGGTTTAGGGTTAGGGTTAGGGTTAGGGTTAGGGTTAGGTTTAGGGTTAGGGTTATTATTAGGGAGTTAGGTTTAAATTTAGGATTAGTGTTAGGGTTAGAATTAGAAATAGGGTTAGTGTTAGTATTAGGGTCAGGGTTAGGTTTAGGGATAGGGTTAGGGTTAGGGTTAGGGGTAGGGTTAGGGTTAGGGTTAGATTTAAAGTTTAAGGTTTAGTTTTAGGATTAGGGTTAGTGTGAGGTTTAGGGTTAGGGTTAGGTTTAGGGTTAGTATTAGTGTTAGTGTTTGGGTTATGGTTAGTGTTAGGATTAGGTTTAGGGTTAGGGTTAGGGTTAGGGTTAGATTAGGGTTAGGTTTAGGTTTATTGTTAGATTTAGGGTTTAGGGTTTAAGGTTTGTGGTTTAGGATTGTTTAAGGTTTAGGGTGGATTAGGTTTAGGGTTTAGAGTTTAGTGTTATGGTTACGGTTAGGGTTAGGGTTAGGTTTAGGGTTAGGGTTTGGGTTAGGGTTAGGGTTAGGTTTAGGGTTAGGGTTATGGTTAGGGTTAAGGTTAGGGTTAGGGTTAGGGTTAGGGTTATGGTTAGTGTTAGTATTAGGGTTAGGGTTAAGGTCAGCGTTAGGTTTAGGGTTAGGGTTAGGGTTAGGTATAGATTTAGGGTTAGGTTTAGGTTTATTGTTAGAGTTAGGGTTTAGGGTTTAACGTTTATGGTTTAGGATTTTTTAAGGTTTAGGGTGGATTAGGTTTATGGTTTAGAGTTTAGTGTTATGGTTAAGGTTAAGGTTAGGGTTAGGGTTAGGGTTAGGGTTAGGGTTAGGGTTAGTGTTTCGGTTAGGGTTAGGGTTAGGGTTATGGTTAGGGTTAGGGTTAGGGTTAGGGTAAGGGTTATGATTATGTTTATTTTTAGGTTTAGGGTTAGGGTTAGGGTTAAGGTTAGGTTTAGAGTTAGGGTTAGGTTTATGGTTAGGCCTAAGGTTAGGGTTAGGTTTAGGGTTAGTGTTACGGTTAGGGTTAGGTTTAGGGTTAGGGTTAGGGTTAGGGTTAGGGTTAGGTTTATTGTTAGGTTTAGGGTTTAGTGTTTAGGGTCTAAGGTTTTGGGTTTAGGATTGTTTAAGGTTTAGTGTAGATTAGTTTTAGGGTTTAGAGTTTAGTGTTAAGGTTAGGGTTAGGTTTAAGGTTTAGGGTTTAGTGTTCGGATTAGGGTTAATGTTAGGGTTAGGTTTAGGGTTACGTTTAGGGTCATGGATATTGTTAGGTTTAGGGTTTAGGGTTTAGGGTAAAGGTTTAGGATTTAGGATTGTTTAAGGTTTAGGGTGGATTATTTTTAGGGTTTAGAGTTTTGTGTTTGGGATATCATTAGGGTTAGGTTTAGGGTTTAGGGATTACTGTTAGGGTTAGGGTTAGGGTTAGGGTTAAGGTTAGTGTTAGGTTTAGGGTTAGGGTTAGGGTTAGGTTTAGGTTTATTGTTAGGATTAGGGTTAGAGTTAGGATTAGGGTTAGGGTTAGGGTTAGGGTTAGGGTTAGTGTCAGGTTTAGGGTTAGGGTTAGGGTTAGGATTAGGTTTAGTGTTAGTGTTAGGTTTAGGGTTAGGGTTAGGGTTAGGGTTAGGTTTAGTGTTAGGGTTACGTTTAGGGTTAGGTTTAGGGTTAGGATTAGGGTTAGGGTTATGGTAATTGTTAGGTTTAGGGTTTAACGTTTAGGGTTTAGGATTGTTTAAGCTTTATCGTAACTTAAATTTAGGGTTTACAATTTAGTGTTAGGGTTATGGTTAGTGTTAGGGTTAGGGTTAAGGTTAGGTTTAGGGTTCAGGGTTTAGGATTTAGGATTGTTTAAGGTTTAGGGTAGATTAGGTTTAGGATTTAAAGTTTAGTTTTAGGGTTAGGGTTAGGTTTAGGGTTTAGGATTTAGTGTTAGGATTAGGGTTAGGGTTAAAGTTAGGGTTAGGGTAAGGGTTAGGATTAGGTTTAGGGTTAGGGTTAGGGTTAGGGTTAGGGTTAGGGTTAGGGTTAGGGTAAGGGTTAGGGGTTAGTGTTAGGGTTATGGTTATTGTTAGGTTTAGGGTTTAGGGTTTAGTGTTTAGGGTTTAAGGTTTAGGGTTTAGGATTGTTTAAGATTTAGGGTGGTTTAGGTTAAGGGTTTAGGGTTTAGAGTTTAGGATTGTTTAAGGTTTAGGGTTGTTTAGGGTATAGTGTTTAGGGTTAAAAGTTTAGGGTTGTTTAGGGTTTAGTGTTTAGGGTTCAGGGTTGTTTAAGGTTTAGTGTTTAAGGTTTAGGTTTTAGGGTTGTTTTGGGTTTAGTGTTTAGTGTTGTTTAGGGTATAGTGTTAATGGTTTAGGGTTTAGGGTTATTTAGGGTTTAGTGTTTAAGGTTTAGGGTATAGGGTTGTTTAGGGTTTAGTGTTTAGGGTTGTTTATGGTTTACTGATTAGGGTTGTTTAAGGTTGTTTAGAGGTTAGTGTTTAGGGTTATTCAGGGTTTATGATTTAGAGTTGTTCAGGGTTTAGGATTTATGGTTGTTCAGGGTTTAGGATTTAGGGATTAAGGTTAAGGGGTTAGGGTTAGGGTTAAGGTTAGGGTTAGGGTTAGGGTTAGGGTTAGGGTTAGGGTTAGGGTTAAGGTTAGGGTTAGGGTTAGGGTTAGGGTTATGGTTAGTGTTAGGATTAGGGTTAGGGTTACGGTCAGGGTTAGGTTTAGGGTTAGGGTTAGGTTTAGGTTTAGGGTCAGGTTTAGGTTTATTGTTAGATTTAGGATTTAGGGTCTAAGGTTTATGATTTAGGATTTTTTAAGGTTTAGGGTGGATTAGGTTTAGGGTTTAGAGTTTAGTGTTATGGTTACGGTTAGGGTTAGGGTTAGGGTTAGGATTAGGGTCAGGGTTAGGTTTAGGGTTAGGGTTAGGGTTAGGGTCAGGGAGGGTTTACGGTTAGGGTTAGGGTTAGGGTTAGATTTAGGGTTAGGTTTAGGTTTATTGTTAGATTTAGGATTTAGGGTCTAAGGTTTATGGTTTAGGATTGTTTAAGGTTTAGGGTGGATTAGGTTTAGGGTTTAGAGTTTAGTGTTATGGTTACGGTTAGGGTTAGGGTTAGGGTTGGGTTAGGATTAGGGTTAAGGTTAGGGTTAGGATTAGGTTTAGGTTTAGGGTTAGGGTTAGTGTTAGGGTTAGGGTTAGGATTAAGGTTAGGGTTAGGGTTAGGATTAGGGTTAGAGTTAGGGTTAGGGTAAGGGTTAGGGGTTAGGGTTAGGGTTATGGTTATTGTTAGGTTTAGGGTTTAGGGTTTAGTGTTTAGGGTTTAAGGTTTAGGGTTTAGGATTGTTTAAGATTTAGGGTGGTTTAGGTTAAGGGTTTAGGGTTTAGAGTTTAGGATTGTTTAAGGTTTAGGGTTGTTTAGGGTATAGTGTTTAGGGTTAAAAGTTTAGGGTTGTTTAGGATTTAGTGTTTAGGGTTCAGGATTGTTTAAGGTTTAGTGTTTAAGGTTTAGGTTTTAGGGTTGTTGTGGGTTTAGTGTTTAGTGTTGTTTAGGGTATAGTGTTAATGGTTTAGGGTTTAGGGTTATTTAGGGTTTAGTGTTTAAGGTTTAGGGAATAGGGTTGTTTAGGGTTTAGTGTTTAGGGTTGTTTATGGTTTAGTGATTAGGGTTGTTTAGGGTTGTTTAGAGGTTAGTGTTTAGGGTTATTCAGGGTTTATGATTTAGGGTTGTTCAGGGTTTAGGATTTATGGTTGTTCAGGGTTTAGGATTTAGGGATTAAGGTTAAGGGGTTAGGGTTAGGGTTAGGGTTAGGGTTAGGGTTAGGGTTAGCATTAGGGTTAGAGTTAGGGTTAGAGTTAGGGTTATGGGGTTATGTTAGGCTTAAGGTTAGGGTTAGGGTTATGGGGTTAAGGTTAGGGTTGGGGTTAGGGTTAGGTTTAGGTTTAGGGTTAGGGTTAGGGTTATGGTTATTCTTAGATTTATGGTTTAAAATTTAGGGTTTTTGGTTTAAGGTTTAGGGTTTAGGATTGTTTAAGTTTTAGGGTGGTTTAGGTTTAGGGTATAGGGTTTAGCGTTTAAGATTGTTTAATGTTTAGGGTTGTTTATGTTTTAGCGTTTAGAGTTGTTTAGGGTTTTTTAGGGTTGTTTATGATTTAGTGTTTAGGGTTGTTCAGGATTTATGATTTAGGATATTTTAAGGTTTAGGGTTTAAGGTTGTATAGTGTTTTAGGGTTTAGGGTATAATGTTTAGGGTTAAGGGTTTAGGGTGCTTTTGAAATTAGTGTTTAGGGTTTTTTGGGGTTTAGGGTTTAGGATTTAGGGTGTTAGGGTTAGTGTTAGGGTTAGGTTTAGGGTTAAGGTGAGGGTTAGGGTGAGGGTTAAGGTTAGGGTTAGGGTTAAGGTTAGTGTTAGTGTTAGGGTAAGGGTTAGGGTTAGGGATAGGGTTAGGGTTAGGGTTAGGGTTAGGGTTAAGGTTAGGGTTAGGGTTAGGGTTAGGGGTTAGGGTTAGGGTTAGTGTTAGGGGTTAGGGGTTAGTGTTAGGGTTAGGGTTAGGGTTAGGGTTACGGTTAGGTTTAGTGTTAGGGTTATTATTAGGGGGTTACGTTTTAGTTTAGGATTAGTGTTAGGGTTAGAATTAGAAATAGGGTTAGTGTTAGGATTAGGGTCAGGGTTAGGTTTAGGGATAGGGTTAAGGTTAGGGTTAAGGGTAGGGTTAGGGTTAGGGTCAGATTTAAAGTTTAGGGTTTAGTGTTAGGATTAGGGATAGTGTGAGGTTTAGGGTTAGGTTTAGGGTTAGGGTTAGGGTTAGTGTTTGGGTTATGATTAGTGTTATTATTAGGGTAAGGGTTAGGGTCAGGTTTAGGTTTAGGGTTAGGATTAGGGTTAGGGATAGATTTAGGGTTAGGTTTAGGTTTATTGTTAGATTTAGGGTTTAGGGTTTAAGGTTTAAGGTTTAGGATTGTTTAAGGTTTAGGGTAGATTAGGTTTAGGGTTTAGAGTTTAGTATTATGGTTACGGTTAGGGTTAGGGTTAGGGTTAGAGTTAGGGTTAGGGTTAGGGTTAGGGTTAGGGTTAGGGTTAGGGTTAAGGTTAGGGTTAGTGTTAGGGTTAGGGTTATGGTTAGTGTTAGGATTAGGGTTAGGGTCAGGGTCAGTGTTAGGTTTAGAGTTAGGGATAGGGTTAGGGTTAGATTTACGGTTAGGTTTAGATTTATTGTTAGATTTAGGGTTTAGGTTTTAAGGTTTATGGTTTAGGATTGTTTAAGGTTTAGGGTGGATTAGGTTTAGGGTTTAGAGTTTAGTGTTATGGTTACGGTTAAGGTTAGGGTTAGGGATGGGGTTAGGGTTAGGGTTAGGTTTATGGTAATGGTTAGGGTTAGGGTTAGGGTTAGGGTTAGGGTAAAAGTTAGGGGGTTAGTGTTAGGGTTTGGGTTAGGATTAGGGTTAGGATTAGGGTTAGGTTAGGGTTAGGGTTAGGGTTAGGGTTAGGGTTAGGATTAGGGTTAGGGTTAGGGTTAGGGTAAGGGTTAGGGGTTAGGGTTAGGGTTATGGTTATTGTTAGGTTTAGGGTTTAGGGTTTAGTGTTTAGGGTTTAAGGTTTAGGGTTTAGGATTGTTTAAGATTTAGGGTGGTTTAGGTTAAGGGTTTAGGGTTTAGAGTTTAGGATTGTTTAAGGTTTAGGGTTGTTTAGGGTATAGTGTTTAGGGTTAAAAGTTTAGGGTTGTTTAGGGTTTAGTGTTTAGGGTTTAGGGTTGTTTAAGGTTTAGTGTTTAAGGTTTAGGTTTTAGGGTTGTTTTGGGTTTACTGTTTAGTGTTGTTTAGGGTATAGTGTTAATGGTTTGGGGTTTAGGGTTATTTAGGGTTTAGCGTTTACGGTTTAGGGTATAGGGTTGTTTAGGGTTTAGTGTTTAGGGTTGTTTATGTTTTAGTGATTAGGGTTGTTTAGGGTTGTTTAGAGGTTAGTGTTTAGGGGTATTCAGGGTTTATGATTTAGGGTTGTTCAGGGTTTAGGATTTATGGTTGTTCAGGGTTTAGGATTTAGGGATTAAGGTTAAGGGGTTAGGGTTAGGGTTAGGGTTAGGGTTAGGGTTAGGGTTAGGCTTAGGGTTATGGTTAGGGTTAGGGTTAGGGTTAGGGTTATGGTTAGTGTTAGGATTAGGGTAATGGTTAGGGTTAGGGTTAGGGTTAGGGTTAGGGTAAGGGTTAGGGGTTAGTGTTAGGGTTAGGGTTAGGGTTAGGGTTAGGGTTAGGTTAGGGTTAGGGTTAGGTTTAGGTTTAGGGTTAGGGGTTAGGGTTAGTGTTAGTGTTAGGGTTATTATTAGGGGGTTAGGTTTAAGTTTAGTATTATTGTTAGGGTTAGAATTAGAAATAGGGTTAGTGTTAGGATTAGGGTCAGGGTTAGGTTTAGGGTTAGGGTTAGGGTTAGGGTTAGGGTTAGGGTCAGGGAGGGTTTAGGGTTAGGGTTAGGGTTAGGGTTAGATTTAGGGTTAGGTTTAGGTTTATTGTTAGATTTAGGATTTAGGGTCTAAGGTTTATGGTTTACGATTGTTTAAGGTTTAGGGTGGATTAGGTTTAGGGTTTAGAGTTTAGTGTTATGGTTACAGTTAGGGTTAGGGTTAGGGTTGGGTTAGGATTAGGGTTAAGGTTAAAGTTAGGATTAGGTTTAGGGTTAGGGTTAGGGTTAGGGTTAGGGTTAGGGTTAGGGTTAGGGTTAGGATTAGGGTTAGAGTTAGGGTTAGGGTAAGGGTTAGGGGTTAGGGTTAGGGTTATGGTTATTGTTAGGTTTAGGGTTTAGGGTTTAGTGTTTAGGGTTTAAGGTTTAGGGTTTAGGATTGTTTAAGATTTAGGGTGGTTTAGCTTAAGGGTTTAGGGTTTAGAGTTTAGGATTGTTTAAGGTTTAGGGTTGTTTAGGGTATAGTGTTTAGGGTTAAAAGTTTAGGGTTGTTTAGGATTTAGTGTTTAGGGTTTAGGATTGTTTAAGGTTTAGTGTTTAAGGTTTAGGTTTTAGGGTTGTTGTGGGTTTAGTGTTTAGTGTTGTTTAGGGTATAGTGTTAATGGTTTAGGGTTTAGGGTTATTTAGGGTTTAGTGTTTAAGGTTTAGGGAATAGGGTTGTTTAGGGTTTAGTGTTTAGGGTTTTTTATGTTTTAGTGATTAGGGTTGTTTAGGGTTGTTTAGAGGTTAGTGTTTAGGGTTATTCAGGGTTTATGATTTAGGGTTGTTCAGGGTTTAGGATTTATGGTTGTTCAGTGTTTAGGATTTAGGGATTAAGGTTAAGGGGTTAGGGTTAGGGTTAGGGTTAGGGTTAGGGTTAGCATTAGGGTTAGAGTTAGGGTTAGAGTTAGGGTTATGGGGTTATGTTAGGCTTAAGTTTAGGGTTAGGGTTATGGGGTTAAGGTTAGGGTTGGGGTTAGGGTTAGGTTTAGGTTTAGGGTTAGGGTTAGGGTTTTGGTTATTCTTAGATTTATGGTTTAAAATTTAGGGTTTATGGCTTAAGGTTTAGGGTTTAGGATTGTTTAAGTTTTAGGGTGGTTTAGGTTTAGGGTATAGGGTTTAGCGTTTAAGATTGTTTAATGTTTAGGATTGTTTAGGTTTTAGCGTTTAGAGTTGTTTAGGGTTTTTTAGGGTTGTTTATGATTTAGTGTTTAGGGTTGTTCAGGATTTATGATTTAGGATATTTTAAGGTTTAGGGTTTAAGGTTGTATAGTGTTTTAGGGTTTAGGGTATAATGTTTAGGTTTAAGGGTTTAGGGTGCTTTTGAAATTAGTGTTTAGGGTTTTTTGGAATTTAGGGTTTAGGATTTAGGGTGTTAGGGTTAGTGTTAGGGTTAGGTTTAGGGTTAAGGTGAGGGTTAGGGTGAGGGTTAATGTTAGGGTTAGGGTTAAGGTTAGTGTTAGTTTTAGGGTAAGGGTTAGGGTTAGGGGTAGGGTTAGGGTTAGGGTTAGGGTTAGGGTTAAGGTTAGGGTTAGGGTTAGGGTTAGGGGTTAGGGTTAGGGTTAGTGTTAGGGGTTAGGGGTTAGTGTTAGGGTTAGGGTTAGGGTTAGGGTTACGGTTAGGTTTAGTGTTAGGGTTATTATTAGGGGGTTACGTTTTTGTTTAGGATTAGTGTTAGGGTTAGAATTAGAAATAGGGTTAGTGTTAGGATTAGGGTCAGGGTTAGGTTTAGGGATAGGGTTAGGGTTAGGGTTAAGGGTAGGGTTAGGGTTAGGGTTAGATTTAAAGTTTAGGGTTTAGTGTTAGGATTAGGGATAGTGTGAGGTTTAGGGTTAGGTTTAGGGTTAGGGTTAGGGTTAGTGTTTGGGTTATGATTAGTGTTATTATTAGGGTTAGGGTTAGGGTCAGTTTTAGGTTTAGGGTTAGGGTTAGGATTAGGGATAGATTTAGGGTTAGGTTTAGGTTTATTGTTAGATTTAGGGTTTAGGGTTTAAGGTTTAAGGTTTAGGATTGTTTAAGGTTTAGGTTAGATTACGTTTAGGGTTTAGAGTTTAGTATTATGGTTACGGTTAGGGTTAGGGTTAGGGTTAGAGTTAGGGTTAGGGTTAGGGTTAGGGTTAGGGTTAGGGTTAAGGTTAGGGTTAGTGTTAGGGTTAGGGTTATGGTTAGTGTTAGGATTAGGGTTAGGGTTAGGGTCAGGGTTAGGTTTAGAGTTAGGGATAGGGTTAGGGTTAGATTTACGGTCAGGTTTAGATTTATTGTTAGATTTAGGGTTTAGGTTTTAAGGTTTATGGTTTAGGATTGTTTAAGGTTTAGGGTGGATTAGGTTTAGGGTTTAGAGTTTAGTGTTATGGTTACGGTTAGGGTTAGGGTTAGGGATGGGGTTAGGGTTAGGGTTAGGTTTATGGTAATGGTTAGGGTTAGGGTTAGGGTTAGGGTTAGGGTAAAAGTTAGGGGGTTAGTGTTAGGGTTTGGGTTAGGATTAGGGTTAGGATTAGGGTTAGGTTAGGTTTAGGGTTAGGGTTAGGGTTAGGGGTTAGAGTTAGTGTTAGGGTTAGGGTTATTATTAGGGGGTTAGGTTTAAGTTTAGGATTAGTGTTAGGGTTAGAATTAGAAATAGGGTTAGTGTTAGGATTAGGGTCAGGGTTAGGTTTAGGGTTAGGGTTAGGGTTAGGGTTAGGGTTAGGGTCAGGGAGGGTTTAGGGTTAGGGTTAGGGTTAGGGTTAGATTTAGGGTTAGGTTTAGGTTTATTGTTAGATTTAGGATTTAGGGTCTAAGGTTTATGGTTTAGGATTGTTTAAGGTTTATGGTGGATTAGGTTTAGGGTTTAGAGTTTAGTGTTATGGTTACGGTTAGGGTTAGGGTTAGGGTTAGGGTTAGGATTAGGGTTAAGTTTGGGGTTAGGATTAGGTTTAGGGTTAGGGTTAGGGTTAGGGTTAGGGTTAGGGTTAGGTTTAGAATTAGGGTTAGGGTTAGGGTTAGGGTAAGGGTTAGGGGTTAGGGTTAGGGTTATGGTTATTGTTAGGTTTAGGGTTTAGGGTTTATTGTTTAGGGTTTAAGGTTTAGGGTTTATGATTGTTTAAGTTTTAGGGTGGTTTAGGTTAAGGGTTTAGGGTTTAGAGTTTAGGATTGTTTAAGGTTTAGGGTTGTTTAGGGTATAGTGTTTAGGGTTAAAAGTTTAGGGTTGTTTAGAGTTTAGTGTTTAGGGTTTAGGGTAGTTTAAGGTTTAGTGTTTAAGGTTTAGGTTTTAGGGTTGTTTTGGGTTTAGTGTTTAGTGTTGTTTAGGGTATAGTGTTAATGGTTTAGGGTTTAGGGTTATTTAGGGTTTAGTGTTTAAGGTTTAGGGTATAGGGTTGTTTAGGGTTTAGTGTTTAGGGTTGTTTATGGTTTAGTGATTAGGGTTGTTTGGGTTGTTTAGAGGTAAGTGTTTAGGGTTATTCAGGGTTTATGATTTAGGGTTGTTCAGGGTTTAGGATTTATGGTTGTTCAGGGTTTAGGATTTAGGGATTAAGGTTAAGGGGTTAGGGTTAGGGTTAGGGTTAGGGATAGGGTTAGGTTTAGGGTTATCATTAGGGTTAGAGTTAGGGTTAGAGTTAGGGTTATGGGGTTATGTTAGGCTTAAGGTTAGGGTTAGGGTTATGGGGTTAAGGTTAGGGTTGGGTTTAGGGTTAGGTTTAGTTTTAGGGTTAGGGTTAGGGTTATGGTTATTCTTAGATTTATGGTTTAAAATTTAGGGCTTATGGTTTAAGGTTTAGGGTTTAGGATTGTTTAAGTTTTAGGGTGGTTTAGGTTTAGGGTATAGAATTTAGCGTTTAAGATAGTTTAATGGTTAGGGTTGTTTAGGTTTTAGCGTTTAGAATTGTTTAGGGTTTTTTAGGGTTGTTTATAATTTAGTGTTTAGGGTTGTTCAGGTTTTATGATTTAGGATATTTTATAGTTTAGGGTTTAAGGTTGTATAGTGTTTTAGGGTTTAGGGTATAATGTTTAGGGTTAAGGCTTTAGGGTTGTTTAGGGTATAGTGTTAATGGTTTTAGGGTTTAGGCTTCTTTAGGGTTTAGTGTTTAGTGTTTAGGGTTTAGGGTTTTTTAGCGTTTAGTGTTTATAGTTTAGGGTTTAGGGTGCTTTTGGAATTAGTGTTTAGGGTTTTTCAGGGTTTAGGGTTTAGGATTTAGGGTGTTAGGTTTAGTGTTAGGGTTAGGTTTAGGGTTATGGTGAGGGTTAGGGTGAGGTTTAAGGTTAGGGTTAGGGTTAAGGTTAGTGTTAGTGTTAGGGTAAGCGTTAGGGTTAGGGATAGGGTTAGGGTTAGGGTTAGTGTTAGGGTTAGGGTTAGGGTTAGGGTTAGGGTTAGGGTTAGGGGTTAGGGTTAGGGTAGTGTTAGGGGTTAGGGGTTAGTGTTAGGGTTAGGGTTAGGGTTAGGGTTAGGGTTAGGGTTAGGGTTAGGGTTAGGTTTAGTGTTAGGGTTATTATTAGGGGGTTAGGTTTTAGTTTAGGATTAGTGTTAGGGTTAGAATTAGAAATAGGGTTAGTGTTAGGATTAGGGTCAGTGTTAGGTTTAGGGATAGGGTTAGGGTTAGGGTTAAGGGTAGGGTTAGGGTTAGGGTTAGATTTAAAGTTTAGGGTTTAGTGTTAGGATTAGGGATAGTGTGAGGTTTAGGGTTAGGTTTAGGGTTAGGGTTAGGGTTAGTGTTTGTGTTATGATTAGTGTTAGGATTAGGGTTAGGGTTAGGGTCAGGTTTAGGTTTAGGGTTAGGGTTAGGGTTAGGGTTATATTTAGGGTTAGGTTTAGGTTTATTGTTAGATTTAGGGTTTAGGGTTAAAATTTATGGTTTAGGATTGTTTAAGGTTTAGGGTAGATTAGGTTTAGGGTTTAGAGTTTAGTATTATGGTTACGGTTAGGGTTAGGGTTAGGGTTAGAGTTAGGGTTAGGGTTAGGGTTAGGGTTAGGGTTAAGGTTAGGGTTAGTGTTAGGGTTAGGGTTATGGTTAGTGTTAGGATTAGGGTTAGGTTTAGGGTCAGGGTTAGGTTTAGGGTTAGGGATAGGGTTAGGGTTAGATTTAGGGTTAGGTTTAGGTTTATTGTTAGATTTAGGGTTTAGCGTTTAAGGTTTATGGTTTAGGATTGTTTAAGGTTTAGGGTGGATTAGGTTTAGGGTTTAGAGTTTAGTGTTATGGTTACAGTTAGGGTTAGGGTTAGGGATGGGGTTATGGTTAGGGTTAGGGTTATGGTAAGGTTTAGGGTTAGGGTTAGGGTTAGGGTTAGGGTAAAAGTTAGGGGGTTAGTGTTAGGATTTGAGTTAGGGTTAGGGTTAGGGTTAGGGTTAAGTTAGGGTTAGGGTTAGGGTTAGGGTTAGGGGTTAGGGTTAGTGTTATGGTAAGGGTTATTATTAGGGGGTTAGGTTTAAGTTTAGGATTAGTGTTAGGGTTAGAATTAGAAATAGGTTTAGTGTCAGGATTAGGGTCAGGGTTAGGTTTAGGGTTAGGGTTAGGGTTAGGGTTAGGGTCAGGGAGGGTTTAGGGTTAGGGTTAGATTTAGGGTTAGGTTTAGGTTTATTGTTAGATTTAGGGTTTAGGGTCTACGGTTTATTGTTTAGGATTGTTTAAGGTTTAGGGTGGATTAGGTTTAGGGTTTAGAGGTTAGTGTTATGGTTACAGTTAGGGTTAGGGTTAGGGTTAGGGTTAGGATTAGGGTTAAGGTTAGGTTTAGGGTTAGGTTTAGGGTTAGGGTTAGGGTTAGGGTTAGGGTTAGGCTTACGGTTAGGGTTAGGGTTAGGTTTAGGTTTAGGGTTAGGGTTAGGGTTAGGGTTAGGGTAAGGGTTAGGGGTTAGGGTTAAGGTTAGGGTTAAGGTTAGGGTTAGGTTTAAGGTTAGGGTTAGGGTTAGGGTTAGGGTTAGGGTTAGGGTTAGGGTTAGGGTAAGGTTAGGGTTAGGGTTAGGGTTAGGGTTAGGGGTTAGGGATTAAGGTTAAAATTAGGGTTATCGTTAGGGTTAGGGTTAGGGTTAGGGTGAGGGTTGGGGTTAGGGTTATGTGGTTATGTTAGGCTTAAGGTTAGGGTTAGGGTTATGGGGTTAAGGTTAGGGTTGTGGTTAGGGTTAGGTTTAGGTTTAGGGTTAGCGTTAGGGTTATGGTTATTCTTAGATTTATGGTTTAAAATTTAGGGTTTATGGTTTAAGGTTTAGGGTTTAGGATTGTTTAAGTTTTAGGGTGGTTTAGGTTTCGGGTATAGGGTTTAGCGTTTAAGATTGTTTAATGTTTAGGGTTGTTTATGTTTTAGCGTTTATAGTTGTTTAGGTTTTTTTAGGGTTGTTTATGATTTAGTGTTTAGGGTTGTTCAGGATTTATGATTTAGGATATTTTAAGGTTTAGGCTTTAAGGTTGTATAGTGTATTAGGGTTTAGGCTATAATGTTTAGGGTTAAGAGTTTAGGGTTGTTTAGGGTATAGTGTTAATGGTTTTAGGGTTTAGGCTTGTTTAGGGTTTAGTGTTTAGGGTTTAGGGTTTAGGGTTTTTTAGCGTTTAGTGTTTATAGTTTAGGGTTTAGGGTGCTTTTGGAATTAGTGATTAGGGTTTTTCTGGGTTTAGGGTTTAGGATTTAGGGTTTTAGGGTTAGGTTTAGGGTTAGGGTGAGGGTTAGGGTGAGGGTTAAGATTAGGGTTAGGGTTAAGGTTAGTGTTAGTGTTAGGATAAGGGTTAGGGTTAGGGATAGGGTTAGGGTTAGTGTTAGGGTTAGGGTTAGGGTTAGGGTTAGAGTTAGGGTTAGGGTTAGGGTTAGGGGTTAGGGTTAGGGTTAGGGCAAGGGTTAGGGTTAAGGGTTAGGGTTAGGGTTAGTGTTAGGGGTTAGGGATAGTGTTAGGGTTAGGGTTAGGGTTAGGGTTAGGGTTAGGGTTAGGGTTAGGGATAGGGTAGGTGTGAGGTTTAGGGTTAGGTTTAGGTTTAGGGTTAGGGTTAGTCTTTGTTTGGGTTATGGTTATTGTTAGGATTAGGCTTTGGTTTAGGGTCAGGGGTTGGTTTAGGTTTACGGTTAGGGTTAGTGATAGATTTAGGGTTAGGTTTAGG
Source organism: Micromys minutus (assembly GCF_963924665.1). NCBI lineage: Eukaryota > Metazoa > Chordata > Mammalia > Rodentia > Muridae > Micromys > Micromys minutus. Next base: position 446,459 of record NC_137955.1, on the reverse strand, counting down.
TTTATTGTTAGATTTAGGGTTTAGGGTTTAAGGTTTATGGTTTAGGATTGTTTAATGTTTAGGGTGGATTAGGTTTAGGGTTTAGAGTTTAGTGTTATGGTTACGGTTAGGGTTAGGGTTAGGGTTAGGGTTAGGGTTAGGGGTAGGGTTAGGGTTAGGGTTAGATTTAAAGTTTAAGGTTTAGTGTTAGGATTAGGGTTAGTGTGAGGTTTAGGGTTAGGGTTAGGTTTAGTGTTAGGGTTAGGGTTAGTGTTTGGGTTATGGTTAGTGTTAGGATTAGGTTTAGGGTTAGGGTTAGGGTTAGGGTTAGATTTAGGGTTACGTTTAGGTTTATTGTTAGATTTAGGGTTTAGGGTTTAAGGTTTGTGGTTTAGGATTGTTTAAGGTTTAGGGTTAGGGTTAGGGTTAGGGTTAGGGTTAGGGTTATGGTTAGTGTTAGGATTAGGGTTAGGGTTAAGGTCAGGGTTAGGTTTAGGGTTAGGGTTAGGGTTAGGGATAGATTTAGGGTTAGGTTTAGGTTTATTGTTAGATTTAGGGTTTAGGGTTTAAGGTTTATGGTTTAGGATTTTTTAAGGTTTAGGGTGGATTAGGTTTAGGGTTTAGAGTTTAGTGTTATGGTTAAGGTTAAGGTTAGGGTTAGGGTTAGGGTTAGGGTTAGGGTTAGGGTTAGGGTTAGGGTTAGGTTTAGTGTTACGGTTAGGGTTAGGGTTAGGGTTACGGTTAGGGTTAGGGTTAGGGTTAGGGTAAGGGTTATGATTATGTTTATTGTTAGGTTTAGGGTTAGGGTTAGGGTTAAGGTTAGGTTTAGGGTTAGGGTTAGGTTTATGGTTAGGCTTAAGGTTAGGGTTAGGTTTAGGTTTAGGGTTACGGTTAGGGTTAGGTTTAGGGTTAGGTTTAGGGTTAGGGTTAGGGTTAGGTTTATTGTTAGGTTTAGGGTTTAGTGTTTAGGGTCTAATGTTTTGGGTTTAAGATTGTTTAAGGTTTAGGGTAGATTAGGTTTAGGGTTTAGAGTTTAATGTTAAGGTTAGGGTTAGGTTTAGGGTTTAGGGTTTAGTGTTCGGATTAGGGATAGGGTTAGGGTTAGGTTTAGGGTTACTTTTAGGGTCATGGATATTGTTAGGTTTAGGGTTTAGGGTTTAGGGTAAAGGTTTAGGATTTAGGATTGTTTACGGTTTAGGGTGGATTATTTTTAGGGTTTAGAGTTTTGTGTTGGGATATCGTTAGGGTTAGGTTTAGGGTTTAGGGATTACTGTTATGGTTAGGGTTAGGGTTAGGGTTAAGGTTAGTGTTAGGTTTAGGGTTAGGGTTAGGGTTAGGTTTAGGTTTATTGTTAGGATTAGGGTTAGAGTTAGGATTAGGGTTAGGGTTAGGGTTAGGGTTAGGGTCAGGTTTAGGGTTAGGGTTAGGGTTAGGATTAGGTTTAGTTTTAATGTTAGGTTTAGGGTTAGGGTTAGGGTTA
>NC_137955.1:427500-437500 GCF_963924665.1 Micromys minutus | reverse complement strand
TTTAGGGTTGTTTAGAGGTTAGTGTTTAGGGTTATTCACGGTTTATGATTTAGGGTTGTTCAGGGTTTAGGATTTATGGTTGTTCAGGGTTTAGGATTTAGGGATTAAGGTTAAGGGGTTAGGGTTAGGGTTAGGTATAGGGTTAGGGTTATCATTAGGGTTAGAGTTAGGGTTAGAGTTAGGGTTATGGGGTTATGTTAGGCTTAAGGTTAGGGTTAGGGTTATGGGGTTAAGGTTAGGGTTGGGGTTAGGGTTAGGTTTAGGTTTAGGGTTACGGTTAGGGTTATGGTTAGGGTTAGGGTTAGGGTTAGGGTTATGGTTAGTGTTAGGATTAGGGTTAGTGTTAGGGTCAGGGTTAGGTTTAGGGTTAGGGTTAGGGTTAGGGTTAGATTTAGGGTCAGGTTTAGGTTTATTGTTAGATTTAGGGTTTAGGGTTTAAGGTTTATGGTTTAGGATTGTTTAAGGTTTAGGGTGGATTAGTTTTAGTGTTTAGAGTTTAGTGTTATGGTTACGGTTAATGTTAGTGTTAGGGTTAGGGTTAGGGTTAGGGTTAGGGTTAGGGTTAGGGTAATGGATACGGTTAGGGTTAGGGTTAGGGTTAGTGTTAGGGGTTAGGGGTTACGGTTAGGGTTAGGGTTAGGGTGAGGGTTAGGGTTAGGGTTAGGGTTAGGGTGAGGGTTAGGGTTAGGGTTATGTGGTTATGTTAGGCTTAAGGTTAGGGTTAGGGTTATGGGGTTAAGGTTAGGGTTGGGGTTAGGGTTAGGTTTAGGTTTAGGGTTAGGGTTAGGGTTATGGTTATTCTAAGATTTATGGTTTAAAATTTAGGGTTTATGGTTTAAGGTTTAGGGTTTAGGATTGTTTAAGTTTTAGGGTGGTTTAGGTTTAGGGTATAGGGTTTAGCGTTTAAGATTGTTTAATGTTTAGGGTTGTTTATGTTTTACCGTTTAGAGTTGTTTAGGTTTTTTTAGAGTTGTTTATGATTTAGTGTTTAGGGTTGTTCAGGATTTATAATTTAGGATATTTTAAGGTTTAGGGTTTAAGGTTGTATAGTGTTTTAAAGTTTAGGCTATAATGTTTAGGGTTAAGAGTTTAGGGTTGTTTAGGGTATAGTGTTAATGGTTTTAGGGTTTAGGCTTGTTTAGGGTTTAGTGTTTAGGGTTTAGGGTTTAGGATTTTTTAGCGTTTAGTGTTTAGAGTTTAGGGTCTAGGGTGCTTTTGGAATTAGTGTTTAGGGTTTTTCTGGGTTTAGGGTTTAGGATTTAGGGTTTTAGGGTTAGGTTTAGGGTTAGGGTGAGGGTTAGGGTGAGGGTTAAGGTTAGGGTTAGGGTTAATGTTAGTTTTAGTGTTAGGATAAGGGTTATGGTTAGGTATAGGGTTAGGGTTAGGGTTAGGGTTAGGGTTAGGGTTAGGGTTAGGGTTAGGGTTAGGGGTTAGGGTTAGGGTTAGTGTTAGGGGTTAGGGATAGTGTTAGGGTTAGGGTTAGGGTTAGGGTTAGGGTTAGGGATAGTGTAGGTGTGAGGTTTAGGGTTAGGGTTAGGTTTAGGGTTAGGGTTAGTCTTTGTTTGGGTTATGGTTATTGTTAGGATTAGGCTTTGGATTAGGGTCAGGGGTAGGTTTAGGTTTACGGTTAGGGTTAGTGTTAGATTTAGGTTTAGGTTTAGGTTTATTGTTAGATTTAGGGTTTAGGGTTTAAGGTTTATGGTTTAGGATTGTTTAAGGTTTAGGGTGGATTAGGTTTAGGGTTTAGAGTTTAGTGTTATGGTTACGGTTAGGGTTAGGGTTAGGGTTAGGGTTAGGGTTAGGGTTAGGGTTAGGGTTAGGGTTAGGGTTAATGTTAGGGTTAGGGATAGAGTTACGGTTAGGGTTAGGGTTAGAGTTATGGTTAGGGTTAGGGTTAGGGATAAGGTTAGGATTGGGGGGGTTAGGGTTTAGGTTAGGGTTAGGGTTAGGGTTAGAGTTAGGTTTAGGGTTAGGGTTATTATTAGGGAGTTAGGTTTAAATTTAGGATTAGTGTTAGGGTTAGAATTAGAAATAGGGTTAGTGTTAGGATTAGGGTCAGGGTTAGGCTTAGGGATAGGGTTAGGGTTAGGGTTAAGGGTAGGGTTAGGGTTAGGGTTAGATTTAAAGTTTAAGGTTTAGTGTTAGGATTAGGGTTAGTGTGTGGTTTAGTGTTAGTGTTAGGTTTAGGGTTAGGGTTAGGGTTAGTGTTTCGGTTATGGTTAGTGTTAGGATTAGGTTTAGGTTTAGGGTTAGATTTAGGGTTAGGTTTAGGTTTATTGTTAGATTTAGGGTTTAGGGTTTAAGGTTTGTGGTTTAGGATTGTTTAAGGTTTAGGGTGGATTAGGTTTAGGGTTTAGAGTTTAGTGTTAGGGTTATGGTTAGGGTTAGGGTTAGGTTTAGGGTTAGGGTTTGGGTTTGGTTATGGTTAGGTTTAGGGTTAGGGTTATGGTTAGGGTTAAGGTTAGGGTTAGGATTAGGGTTAGGGTTATGGTAATTGTTAGGTTTAGGGTTTAAGGTTTAGGGTTTAGGATTGTTTAAGGTTTATCGTAACTTAAATTTAGGGTTTACAATTTAGTGTTAGGGTTATGGTTAGTGTTAGGTTTAGGGTTAGGTTTAGGGTTCAGGGTTTAGGGTTTAGGATTGTTTAAGGTTTAGGGTAGATTAAGTTTAGGATTTAAAGTTTAGTTTTAGGGTTAGGGTTAGGTTTAGGGTTTAGGGTTTAGTGTTAGGATTAGGGTTAGGGTTAAAGTTAGGGTTAGGGTAAGGGTTAGGATTAGGTTTAGGGTTAGGGTTAGGGTTAGGGTTAGGGTTAGGTTTAGGATTAGTGTTAGGGTTAGGGTTTAGGGTTTAGTGTTTAGGGTTTAAGGTTTAGGGTTTAGGATTGTTTAAGATTTAGTGTGGTTTAGGTTAAGGGTTTAGGGTTTAGAGTTTAGGATTGTTTAAGGTTTAGGGTTGTTTAGGGTATAGTGTTTAGGGTTAAAAGTTTAGGGTTGTTTAGGGTTTAGTGTTTAGGGTTTAGGGTTGTTTAAGGTTTAGTGTTTAAGGTTTAGGTTTTAGGGTTGTTTTGGGTTTAGTGTTTAGTGTTGTTTAGGGTATAGTGTTAATGGTTTAGGGCTTAGGGTTATTTAGGGTTTAGTGTTTAAGGTTTAGGGTATAGGGTTGTTTAGGGTTTAGTGTTTAGGGTTGTTTATGGTTTAGTGATTAGGGTTGTTTAGGGTTGTTTAGAGGTTAGTGTTTAGGGTTATTCAGGGTTTATGATTTAGGGTTGTACAGGGTTTAGGATTTATGGTTGTTCAGGGTTTAAAATTTAGAGATTAAGGTTAAGGGGTTAGGGTTAGGGTTAGGGTTAGGGTTAGGGTTAGGGTTATCACTAGGGTTAGAGTTAGGTTTAGAGTTAGGGTTATGGGGTTATGTTAGGCTTAAGGTTAGGGTTAGGGTTATGGGGTTAAAGTTAGGGTTGGGGTTAGGGTGAGGTTTAGGTTTAGGGTTAGGGTTAGGGTTATGGTTATTCTTAGATTTATGGTTTAAAATTTAGGGTTTATGGTTTAAGGTTTAGGGTTTAGGATTGTTTAAGTTTTAGGGTGGTTTAGGTTTAGGGTATAGAATTTAGCGTTTAAGATTGTTTAATGGTTAGGGTTGTTTAGGTTTTAGCGTTTAGAGTTGTTTAGGGTTTTTTAGGTTTGTTTATAATTTAGTGTTTAGGGTTGTTCAGGATTTATGATTTAGGATATTTTAAGGTTTAGAGTTTAAGGTTGTATAGACTTATAGGGTTTAGGGTATAATGTTTAGGGTTAAGGGTTTAGGGTTGTTTAGGGTATAGTGTTAATGGTTTTAGGGTTTAGGCTTGTTTAGGGTTTAGTATTTAGGGTTTAGGGTTTAGGGTTTTTTAGCGTTTAGTGTTTATAGTTTAGGGTTTAGGGTGCTTTTGGGATTAGTGTTTAGGGTTTTTCGGGGTTTAGGGTTTAGGATTTAGGGTGTTAGGGTTAGTGTTAGGGTTAGGTTTAGGGTTAAGGTGAGGGTTAGGGTGAGGGTTAAGGTTAGGGTTAGGGTTAAGGTTAGTGTTAGTGTTAGGGTAAGGTTTAGGGTTAGGGATAGGGTTAGGGTTAGGGTTAGGGTTAGGGTTAGGGTTAGGGTTAGGGTTATGGTTAGTGTTAGGATTAGGGTTAGGGTTAGGGTCAGTGTTAGGTTTAGGGTTAGGGTTAGGGTTAGGGTTGTATTTAGGGTCAGGTTTAGGTTTATTGTTAGATTTAGGGTTTAGGGTTTAAGGTTTATGGTTTAGGATTGTTTAAGGTTTAGGGTGGATTAGTTTGAGTGTTTAGAGTTTAGTGTTATGGTTACGGGTAGTGTTAGGGTTAGGGTTCGGGTTAGGGTTAGGGTTAGGGTTAGGGTAATGGATAGGGTTAGAATTAGGGTTAGGGTTAGGGTAAAGGTTAGGGGTTAGTGTTAGGGTTAGGGTTAGGGTTAGGGTTAGGGGTTAGGGTTAGTGTTAGGGTTAGGGTTATTATTAGGGGGTTAGGTTTAAGTTTAGGATTAGTGTTAGGGTTAGAATTAGAAATAGGGTCAGTGTTAGGATTAGGGTCAGGGTTAGGTTTAGGGTTAGGGTTAGGGATAGGGTTAGTTATAGGGTCAAGGAGGGTTGAGGGTTAGGGTTAGGGTTAGGGTTAGATTTAGGGTTAGGTTTAGGTTTATTGTTAGATTTAGGATTTAGGGTCTAAGGTTTATGGTTTAGGATTGTTTAAGGTTTAGGGTGGATTAGGTTTAGGGTTTAGAGTTTAGTGTTATGGTTACGGTTAGGGTTAGGGTTAGGGTTAGGGTTAGGATTAGGGTTAAGGTTAGGGTTAGGGTTAGGGTTAGGGTTAAGGTTAGGGTTAGGGTTAGGGTTAGGATTAGGGTTAGGGTTAGGGTTAGGGTAAGGGTTAGGGGTTACGGTTAGGGTTATGGTTATTGTTAGGTTTAGGGTTTAGGGTTTAGTGTTTAGGGTTTAAGGTTTAGGGTTTAGGATTGTTTAAGATTTAGGGTGGTTTAGGTTAAGGGTTTAGGGTTCAGAGTTTAGGATTGTTTAAGGTTTAGGGTTGTTTATGGTATAGTGTTTAGGGTTAAAAGTTTAGTGTTGTTTAGGCTTTAGTGTTTAGGGTTTAGGGTTGTTTATGTTTTAGTGTTTAAGGTTTAGGTTTTAGGGTTGTTTTGGGTTTAGTGTTTAGTGTTGTTTAGGGTATAGTGTTAATGGTTTAGGGTTTAGGGTTATTTAGGGTTTAGTGTTTAAGTTTTAGGGTATAGGGTTGTTTAGGGTTTTGTGTTCAGGGTTGTTTATAGTTTAGTGATTAGGGTTGTTTAGGGCTGTTTAGAGGTTAGTGTTTAGGGTTATTCAGGGTTTATGATTTAGGGTTGTTCAGGGTTTAGTATTTATGGTTGTTCAATGTTTAGGATTTAGGGATTAAGGTTAAGGGGTTAGGGTTAGGTTTAGGGTTAGGGTTAGGGTTAGGGTTAGGGTTAGGGTTAGGGTTAGGGTTAGGGTTAGGGTTAGGGTTAAGGTTAGAGTTAGGGTTAGGGTTAAAGTTAGGATTAGGGTTACGGTTAGGGTCAGGGTTAGGTTTAGTGTTAGGGTTAGGGTTAGGGTTAGATTTAGGGTCAGGTTTAGGTTTATGGTTAGATTTAGGGTTTAGGGTTTAAGGTTTATGGTTTAAGATTGTTTAAAGTTTAGGGTGGATTAGGTTTAGGGTTTAGAGTTTAGTGTTATGGTTACGGTTAGTGTTAGGGTTAGTGTTAGGGTTAGGGTTAGGGTTAGGGTTAGGGTTAGGTTGGGGTTAGGGTTAGGGTTAGGTTAGGGTTAGGGTTAGGGTTAGGGTTAGGGTTTAGGGTTTAGTGTTTAGGGTTTAAGGTTTAGGGTTTAGGATTGTTTAAGATTTAGGGTGGTTTAGGTTAAGGGTTTAGGGTTTAGAGTTTAGGATTGTTTAAGGTTTAGGGTTGTTTAGGGTTTAGTGTTTAGGGTTTAGGGTTGTTTAAGGTTTAGTGTTTAAGGTTTAGGTTTTAGGGTTGTTTTGGGTTTAGTGTTTAGTGTTGTTTAGGGTATAGTGTTAATGGTTTAGGGTTTAGGGTTATTTAGGGTTTAGTGTTTAAGGTTTAGGGTATAGGGTTGTTTAGGGTTTAGTGTTTAGGGTTGTTTATGGTTTAGTGATTAGGGTTGTTTAGGGTTGTTTAGAGGTTAGTGTTAAGGGTTATTCAGGGTTTATGATTTAGGGTTGTTCAGGGTTTAGGATTTATGTTTGTTCGGGGTTTAGGATTTAGGGATTAATGTTAAGGGGTTAAGGTTAGGGTTAGGGTTAGGGTTAGCCTTAGGGTTAGAGTTAGGGTTAGAGTTAAGGTTATGGGGTTATGTTAGGCTTAAGGTTAGGGTTAGGGTTATGGGGTTAAGGTTTGGTTGGGGTTAGGGTTAGGTTTAGGTTTAGGGTTAGGGTTAGGGTTATGGTTATTCTTAGACTTATGGTTTAAAATTTAGGGTTTATGGTTTAAGGTTTAGGGTTTAGGATTGTTTAAGTTTTAGGGTGGTATAGGTTTAGGGTATAGGGTTTAGCGTTTAAGATTGTTTAATGTTTAGGGTTGTTTAGGTTTTAGCGTTTAGAGTTGTTTAGGGTTTTTTAGGTTTGTTTATGATTTAGTGTTTAGGCTTATTCAGGATTTATGATTTAGGATATTTTAAGGTTTAGGGTTTAAGGTTGTATAGTGTTTTAGGGTTTAGGGTATAATGTTTAGGGTTAAGGGTTTAGGGTTGTTTAGGGTATCGTGTTAATGGTTTTAGGGTTTAGGCTTGTTTAGGGTTTAGTGTTTAGGGTTTAGGGTTTAGGGTTTTTTAGCGTTTAGTGTTTATAGTTTAGGGTTTAGGGTGCTTTTGGAATTAGTGTTTAGGGTTTTTCGGGGTTTAGGGTTTAGGATTTAAGGTGTTAGGGTTAGTGTTAGGGTTAGGTTTAGGGTTAAGGTGAGGGTAAGGGTGAGGGTTAAGGTTAGGGTTAGGGTTAAGGTTAGTGTTAGTGTTAGAATAAAAGTTAGTGTTAGGGATAGGGATAGGGTTAGGGTTAGGGTTAGGGTTAAGGTTAGGGTTAGGGTTAGGGTTAGGGGTTTGGGTTAGGGTTAGTGTTAGGGGTTAGGGGTTAGTGTTAGGGTTAGGGTTGGGGTTAGGGTTAGGGTTAGGTTTAGTGTTAGGGTTATTATTAGGGGGTTAGGTTTTAGTTTAGGATTAGTGTTAGGGTTAGAATTAGAAATAGGGTTAGTGTTAGGATTAGAGTCAGGGTTAGGTTTAGAAATATGGTTAGGGTTAGAGTTAAGGGTAGGGTTAGTGTTAGGGTTAGATTTAAAGTTTAGGGTTTAGTGTTAGGATTAGGGATAGTGTGAGGTTTAGGGTTAGGTTTAGGGTTAGGGTTAGGGTTAGTGTTAGGGTTAGGGTTATGGTTAGTGTTAGGATTAGGGTTAGGGTTAGGGTCAGGTTTATGTTTAGGGTTAGGGTTAGGGTTAGGGTTAGATTTAGGGTTAGGTTTAGGTTTATTGTTAGATTTAGGGTTTAGGGTTTAAGGTTTATGGTTTAGGATTGTTTAAGTTTAAGGGTGGATTAGGTTTAGGGTTTAGAGTTTAGTATTATGGTTACGGTTATGGTTAGGGTTAGGGTTAGAGTTAGGGTTAGGGTTAGGGTTAGGGTTAGGGTTAAGGTTAGGGTTAGTGTTAGGGTTAGGGTTATCGTTAGTGTTAGGATTAGGGTTAGGGTTAGGGTCAGGTTTATGTTTAGGGTTAGGGTTAGGGTTAGGGTTAGATTTAGGGTTAGGTTTAGGTTTAGTGTTAGATTTAGGGTTTAGGGTTTAAGGTTTATGGTTTAGGATTGTTTAAGTTTAAGGGTGGATTAGGTTTAGGGTTTAGAGTTTAGTATTATGGTTACGGTTATGGTTAGGGTTAGGGTTAGAGTTAGGGTTAGGGTTAGGGTTAGGGTTAGGGTTAAGGTTAGGGTTAGTGTTAGGGTTAGGGTTATGGTTAGTGTTAGGATTAGGGTTAGGGTTAGGGTCAGGGTTAGGTTTAGGGTTAGGGATAGGGTTAGGGTTAGATTTAGGGTTAGGTTTAGGTTTATTGTTAGATATAGGGTTTAGGGTTTAAGGTTTATGGTTTAGGATTGTTTAAGGTTTAGGGTGGATTAGGTTTAGGGTTTAGAGTTTAGTGTTATGGTTAAGGTTAGGGTTAGGGTTAGGGATGGGGTTAGGGTTAGGGTTAGGGTTATGGTAAGGGTTAGGTTTAGGGTTAGGGTTAGGGTTAGGGTAAAAGTTAGGGGGTTAGTGTTAGGGTTTGTGTTAGGGTTAGGGTTAGGGTTAGGGTTAGGTTAGGGTTAGGGTTAGGGGTTAGGGTTAGTGTTAGAGTTAGCGTTATTATTAGGGGGTTAGGTTTAAATTTAGGATTAGTGTTAGGGTTAGAATTAGAAATAGGGTTAGTGTTAGGATTAGGGTCAGGGTTAGGTTTAGGGTTAGGGTTAGGGTTAGGGTTAGGGTTAGGGTCAGGGAGGGTTTAGGGTTAGGGTTAGGGTTAAGGTTAGATTTAGGGTTAGGTTTAGGTTTATTGTTAGATTTAGGATTTAGGGTCTAAGGTTTATGGTTTAGGATTGTTTAAGGTTTAGGGTGGATTAGGTTTAGGTTTTAGAGTTTAGTGTTATGGTTACAGTTAGGGTTAGGGTTAGGGTTAGGGTTAGGATTAGGGTTAGGGTTAGGGTTAGGGTAAGGGTTAGGGGTTAGGGTTAGGGTTATGGTTATTGTTAGGTTTAGGGTTTAGTGTTTAGTGTTTAGGGTTTAAAGTTTAGGGTTTAGGATTGTTTAAGATTTAGGGTGGTTTAGGTTAAGGGTTTAGAATTTAGAGTTTAGGATTGTTTAAGGTTTAGGGTTGTTTAGGGTATAGTGTTTAGGGTTAAAAGTTTAGGGTTGTTTAGGGTTTAGGGTTTAGGGTTTAGGGTTTTTTAAGGTTTAGTGTTTAAGGTTTAGGTTTTAGGGTTGTTTTGGGTTTAGTGTTTAGTGTTGTTTAGGGTATAGTGTTAATGGTTTAGGGTTTAGGGTTATTTAGGGTTTAGTGTTTAAGGTTTAGGGTATAGTGTTGTTTAGGGTTTAGTGTTTAGGGTTTATTATGGTTTAGTGATTAGGGCTGTTTATTGTTGTTTAGAGGTTAGTGTTTAGGGTTATTCAGGGTTTATGATTTAGGGTTGTTCAGGGTTTAGGATTTATGGTTGTTCAGGATTTAGGATTTAGGGATTAAGGTTAAGGGGTTAGGGTTAGGGTTAGGGTTAGGGTTAGGGTTAGCATTAGGGTTAGAGTTAGGGTTAGAGTTAGGGTTATGGGGTTATGTTAGGCTTAAGGTTAAGGTTAGGGTTATGGGGTTAAGGTTAGGGTTGGGGTTAGGGTTAGGTTTAGGTTTAGGGTTAGGGTTAGGGTTATGGTTATTCTTAGATTTATGGTTTAAAATTTAGGGTTTATGGTTTAAGGTTTAGGGTTTAGGATTGTTTAAGTTTTAGGGTGGTTTAGGTTTAGGGTATAGGGTTTAGCGTTTAAGATTGTTCAATGTTTAGGGTTGTTTAGGTTTTATCGTTTAGAGTTGTTTAGGGTTTTTTAGGGTTGTTTATAATTTAGTGTTTAGGGTTGTTCAGGATTTATGATTTAGGATATTTTAAGGTATAGGGTTTAAGGTTGTATAGTGTTTTAGGGTTTAGGGTATAATGTTTAGGGTTAAGGGTTTAGGGTTGTTTAGGGTATAGGGTTAATGGTTTTAGGGTTTAGGCTTGTTTAGGATTTAGTGTTTAGGGTTTAGGGTTTAGGGTTTTTTAACATTTAGTGTTTATAGTTTAGGGTTTATGGTGCTTTTGGAATTAGTGTTTAGGGTTTTTCGGGGTTTAGGGTTTAGGATTTAGGGTGTTAGGGTTAGTGTTAGGGTTAGGTTTAGGGTTAAGGTGAGCGTTAGGGTGAGGGTTAAGGTTAGGGTTAGGGTTAAG
>NC_137955.1:417500-422500 GCF_963924665.1 Micromys minutus | reverse complement strand
TGTTTAGAGGTTAGTGTTTAGGGTTATTCAGGGTTTATGATTTATGGTTGTTCAGGGTTTAGGATTTATGGTTGTTCAGGGTTTAGGATTTAGGGATTAAGGTTAAGGGGTTAGGGTTAGGGTTAAGGTTAGGGTTAGGGTTAGGGTTAGGGTTAGATTTAAGGTTAGGGTTAGGGTTAGGGTTAGGGTTATGGTTAGTGTTAGGATTAGGGTTAAAGTTAGGGTCAGGGTTAGGTTTAGGGTTAGGGTTAGGGTTAGGGTTAGATTTAGGGTCAGGTTTAGGTTTATTGTTAGATTTAGGGTTTAGGGTTTAAGGTTTATGGTTTAGGATTGTTTAAGGTTTAGGGTGGATTAGGTTTACGGTTTAGAGTTTAGTGTTTTGGTTACGGTTAGTGTTAGGGTTAGGGTTAGGGTTAGGGTTAGGGTAATGGTTAGGGTTAGGGTTAGGGTTAGGGTTAGGGTAAGGGTTAGGGGTTAGTGTTAGGGTTAGGGTTAGGGTTAGGGTTAGGTTAGGGTTAGGGTTAGGGTTAGGGTTAGGGTTAGGTTAGGGTTAGGGTTAGGGTTAGGGTTAGGGTTAGGGTTAGGGGTTAGGGTTATTGTTAGGGTTATTATTAGGGGGTTAGGTTTAAGTTTAAGATTAGTGTTAGGGTTAGAATTAGAAATAGGGTTAGTGTTAGGATTAGGGTCAGGGTTAGGTTTAGGGTTAGGGTTAGGGTTAGGGTTAGGGTTAGGGTTAGGTTTAGGGTCAGGGAAGGTTTAGGGTTAGGGTTAGGGTTAGGGTTAGATTTAGGTTTAGGTTTAGGTTTATTGTTAGATTTAGGATTTAGGGTCTAAGGTTAATGGTTTAGGATTGTTTAAGGTTTAGGGTGTATTAGGTTTAGGGTTTAGAGTTTAGTGTTATGGTTACGGTTTGGGTTAGGGTTAGGGTTAGGGTTAAAATTAGGGTTAAGGTTAGGGTTAGGATTAGGTTTAGGGTTAGGGTTAGGGTTAGGGTTAGGGTTAGGGTTAGGGTTAGGGTTAGGATTAGGGTTAGGGTTAGGGTTAGGGTAAGGGTTATGTGTTAGGGTTAGGTTTATGGTTATTGTTAGGTTTAGGTTTTAGGGTTTAGTTTTTAGGGTTTAAGGTTTAGGATTTAGGATTGTTTAAGATTTAGGGTGGTTTAGGTTAAGGGTTTAGGGTTTAGAGTTTAGGATTGTTTAAGGTTTAGGGTTGTTAAGGGTATAGTGTTTAGGGTTAAAAGTTTAGGGTTGTTTAGGGTTTAGTGTTTAGGGTTTAGGGTTGTTTAAGGTTTAGTGTTTAAGGTTTAGGTTTTAGGGGTGTTTTGGTTTTAGTGTTTAGTGTTGTTTAGTGTATAGTGTTAATGGTTTAGGGTTTAGGGTTATTTAGGGTTTAGTGTTTAAGGTCTAGGTTATAGCATTGTTTAGGGTTTAGTGTTTAGGGTTGTTTATTGTTTAGTGATTAGGGTTGTATAGGGTTGTTTAGAGGTTAGTGTTTAGGGTTATTCAGGGTTTATGATTTAGGGTTGTTCAGGGTTTAGGATTTATGGTTGTTCAGGGTTTAGGATTTAGGGATTAAGGTTAAGGGGTTAAGGTTAGGGTTAGGGTTAGGGTTAGGGTTAGGTTTAGGGTTAAGATGAGGGTTAGGGTGAGGGTTAAGGTTAGGGTTAGGGTTAAGGTTAGTGTTAGTGTTAGAATAAGGGTTAGGGTTAGGGATAGGGTTAGGTTTAGGGTTAGGGTTAGGGTTAAGGTTAGGGTTAGGGTTAGGGTTAGGGTTAGGGGTTTGGGTTAGGGTTAGTGTTAGGGGTTATGGGTTAGTGTTAGGGTTAGGGTTAGGGTTAGGGTTAGGGTTAGGGTTAGGTTTAGTGTTAGGGTTATTATTAGGGGGTTAGGTTTTAGTTTAGGATTAGTGTTAGGGTTAGAATTAGAAATAGGGTTAGTGTTAGGATTAGGGTCAGGGTTAGGTTTAGAAATATGGTTAGGGTTAGGGTTAAGGGTAGGGTTAGGGTTAGGGTTAGAATTAAAGTTTAGGGTTTAGTGTTAGGATTAGGGATAGTGTGAGGTTTAGGGTTAGGTTTAGGGTTAGGGTTAGGGTTAGGGTTAGATTTAGAGTTAGGTTTAGGTTTATTGTTAGATTTAGGGTTTAGGGTTTAAGGTTTATGGTTTAGGATTGTTTAAGGTTAAGGGTGGATTAGGTTTAGGGTTTAGAGTTTAGTATTAAGGTTACGGTTAGGGTTAGGGTTAGGATTAGAGTTAGGGTTAGGGTTAGGGTTAGGGTTAGGGTTAAGGTTAGGGTTAGTGTTAGGGTTAGGGTAATGGTTAGTGTTAGGATTAGGGTTAGGGTTAGGGTCAGGGTTAGGTTTAGGGTTAGGGATAGGGTTAGTGTTAGAATTAGGGTTAGGTTTAGGTTTATTGTTAGATTTAGGATTTAGGGTATAAGGTTTATGGTTTAGGATTGTTTAAGGTTTAGGGTGGATTAGGTTTAGGGTTTAGAGTTTAGTGATATGGTTACGGTTAGGGTTAGGGTTAGGGATAAGGTTAGGGTTAGGTTTAGGGTTATGGTAAGGGTTAGGTTTAGGGTAAAAGTTAGGGGGTTAATGTTAGGGTTTGTGTTAGCGTTAGGGTTAGGGTTAGGTTAGGGTTAGGGTAAGGGTTAGGGTTAGGGTTAGGGTTAGGGTTAGGTTAGGGTTAGGGTTAGGGTTAGGGTTAGGGTTAGGGGTTAGGGTTAGTGAAAGGGTTAGGGTTATTATTAGGGGGTTAGGTTTAAGTTTAGGATTAGTGTTAGGGTTAGAATTAGAAATAGGGTTAGTGTTAGGATTAGGGTCAGGGTTAGGTTTAGGGTTAGGGTTAAAGTTAGGGTTAGGGTCAGGGAGGGTTTAGGGTTACGGTTAGGGTTAGGGTTAGATTTAGGTTTAGGTTTAGGTTTATTGTTAGATTTAGGATTTAGGGTCTAAGGTTTATGGTTTAGGATTGTTTAAGGTTTAGGGTGGATTAGGTTTAGGGTTTAGAGTTTAGTGTTATGGTTACGGTTAGGGTTAGGGTTAGGGTTAGGGTTATGGTTAGGATTAGGGTTAAGGTTAGGGTTAGGATTAGGTTTAGGCTTAGGGTTAGGGTTAGGGTTAGAGTTAAAGTTAGGGTTAGGATTAGGGTTAGGGTTAGAGTTAGGGTAAGGGTTAGGGGTTAGGGTTAGGGTTATGGTTATTGTTAGGTTTAGCGTTTATTGTTTAGTGTTTAGGGTTTAAGGTTTAGGGTTTAGGATTGTTTAAGATTTACGGTGGTTTAGGTTAAGGGTTTAGGGTTTAGAGTTTAGGATTGTTTAAGATTTAGGGTTGTTTAGGGTATAGTGTTTAGGGTTAAAAGTTTAGGGTTGTTTAGGGTTTAGTGTTTAGGGTTTAGGGTTGTTTAAGGTTTAGCGTTTAAGGTTTAGGTTTTAGGGTTGTTTTGGGTTTAGTGTTTAGTGTTGTTTAGGGTATTGTGTTAATGGTTTAGGGTTTAGGGTTATTTAGGGTTTAGTGTTTAAGGTTTAGGGTATAGGGTTGTTTAGGGTTTAGTGTTTATGGTTGTTTATGGTTTAGTGATTAGGCTTGTTTAGGGTTGTTTAGAGGTTAGTGTTTAGGGTTATTCAGGGTTTATGATTTAGGGTTGTTCAGGGTTTAGGATTTATGGTTTTTCAGGGTTTAGGATTTAGGGATTAAGGTTAAGGGGTTAGGGTTAGGGTTAGGGTTAGTGTTAGCATTAGGGTTAGAGTTAGGGTTAGAGTTAGGGTTATGGGGTTATGTTAGGCTAAAGGTTAGGGTTAGGGTTATGGGGTTAAGGTTAGGGTTGGGGTTAGGGTTAGGTTTAAGTTTAGGGTTATGGTTAGGGTTATGGTTATTCTTAGATTTATGGTTTAAAATTTAGGGTTTATGGTTTAAGGTTTACAGTTTAGGATTGTTTAAGTTTTAGGGTGGTTTAGGATTAGGGTATAGAATTTAGCGTTTAAGATTGTTTAATGGTTAGGGTTGTTTAGGTTTTAGCGTTTAGAGTTGTTTAGGGTTTTTTGGGTTTGTTTATAATTTAGTGTTTAGGGTTGTTCAGGATTTATGATTTAGGATATTTTAAGGTTTAGGGTTTAAGGTTGTATAGTGTTTTAGGATTTAGGGTATAATGTTTAGGGTTAAGGGTTTAGGGTTGTTTCGGGTATAGTGTTAATGGTTTTAGGGTTTAGGCTTGTTTAGGGTTTAGTGTTTAGGGTTTAAGGTTTAGGGTTTTTTAGCGTTTAGTGTTTATAGTTTAGGGTTTAGGATGCTTTTGGAATTAGTGTTTAGGGTTTTTCGGGGTTTAGGGTTTAGAATTTAGGGTGTTAGGGTTAGTGTTAGTGTTAGGTTTAGGGTTAAGGTGAGGGTTAGGGTGAGGGTTAAGGTTAGGGTTAGGGTTAAGGTTAGTGTTAGTGTTAGGGTAAGGATTAGGGTTAGGGATAGGGTTAGGGTTAGGGTTAGGGTTAGGGTTAGGGTTAGGGTTAGGGTTAGGGTTAGGGGTTAGGGTTAGGGTTAGTGTTAGGGGTTAGGGGTTAGTGTTATGGTTAGGGTTAGGGTTAGGGTTAGGTTTAGTGTTAGGGTTATTATTAGGGGGTTAGGTTTTAGTTAAGGATTAGTGTTAGGGTTAGAATTAGAAATAGGGTTAGTGTTAGGATTAGGGTCAGGGTTAGGTTTAGGGATAGGGTTAGGGTTAGGGTTAAGGGTAGGGTTAGGGTTAGGATTAGATTTAAAGTTTAGGGTTTAGTGTTAGGATTAGGGATAGTGTGAGGTTTAGGGTTAGGTTTAGGGTTAGGGTTAGGGTTAGTGTTTGGGTTATGATTAGTGTTAGGATTATGGTTAGAGTTAGGGTCAGGTTTAGGTTTAGGGTTAGGGTTAGGGTTAGGGTTAGATTTAGGGTTAGGTTTAGGTTTATTGTTAGATTTAGGGTTTAGGGTTTAAGGTTTATGGTTTAGGATTGTTTAAGGTTTAGGGTGGATTAGGTTTAGGG
>NC_137955.1:377500-412500 GCF_963924665.1 Micromys minutus | reverse complement strand
TAGGGCCGTTGTTAGGGCCGTTGCTAGGGCCGTTGCTAAGGCCGTTGCGAGGGCCGTTGCTAGGGCCCTTATTAGGGCCGTTGCTAGGGCCGTTGCTAGGGCCGTTGCTAGGGCCCTTGTTAGGGCCGTTGCTAGGGCCGTTGCTAGGGCCGCTGCTAGGGCCGTTGCTAGGGCGGTTGCTAGGGCCGTTGTTAGGGCCGTTGCTAGGGCCATTGCTAGTGCCGTTGCTACGGCCGTTGCTAGGGCTTTTGTTAGGGCCGTTGCTAGGGCTGTTGCTAGGGCCGTTGTTAGGGCCGTTGCTAGGGCCGTTGTTAGGGCCGTTGCTAGGGCCGTTGCTAGGGCCTTTGCTAGGGCTGTTGCAAGGGCCGTTGTTAGGGCCGTTGCTAGGGCCGTTGCTAGGGACATTTTAGGGCCGTTGCAAGGGCCGTTGTTAGGGACGTTGGTAGGGCCGTTGCTAGGGCCGTTGCTAGGGACGTTTTAGGGCCGTTGCAAGGGCCGTTGTTAGGGCCATTGCTAGGGCCGTTGCTAGGGACGTTTTAGGGCCGTTGCTAGGGCCGTTGCTATGGCCATTGTTAGGGCCGTTGCTAGGGCCGTTGCTAGGGCCGTTGCTAGGGCCGTGCTTAGGGCCGTTGCTAGGGCCCTTGTTAGGGCCGTTGCTAGGGCCGTTGCTAGGGCCCTTTTAGGGCCGTTGCTAGGGCCGTTTCTAGGGCCGTTGCTAGGGCCCTTGTTAGGCCCGTTGCTAGGGCCGTAGCTAGGGCCGTTGCTAGGGCCGTTGCTAGGGCCGTTGCTAGGGCCCTTGTTAGGGCCGTTGCTAGGGCCCTTCTTAGGGCCGTTGCTAGGGCCCTTGTTAGGGCCGTTGCTAGGGCCCTTGTTAGGGCCGTTGCTAGGGCCGTTGCTAGGGCCGTTGCTAGGGCCTTTGCAAGGGCCGTTGTTAGGGCCGTTGGTAGGGCCGTTACTAGGGCCGTAGTTAGGGCCGTTGCTAGGGCCGTTGCTAGGGCCGTTGCAAGGGCCGTTGTTAGGGCCGTTGCTAGGGCCCTTTTTAGGGCCGTTGCTGGGGCCGTTGCTAGGGCCGTTGCTAGGGCCGTTGTTAGGTCCGTTGCTAGGGCCGTTGCTAGCTTCGTTGCTAGGGCCCTTGTTAGGGCCGTTGCTAGGGCCGTTGCTAGGGCCGTTGCTAGGGCCGTTGCTAGGGCCCTTGTTAGGGCCGTTGCTAGGGCTGTAGTTAGGGCCGTTACTAGGGCCGTTGCTAGGGCCGTTACTAGGGCCGTTGTTAGGGCCGTTGTTAGGGCCCTTGTTAGGGCCGTTGCTAGGGCCGTTTCTAGGGCCCTTGCTAGGGTTGTTCCTAGGGCCGTTGCTAGGTCCGTGGCTAGGGCCATTGTTAGGGCCGTTGCTAAGGCCCTTGTTAGGGCCGTTGCTAGGGCCGTTGCTAGGGCCCTTGCTAGGGTTGTTCCTAGGGCCGTTGCTAGGTCCGTTGCTAGGGCCATTGTTAGGGCCGTTTCTAAGGCCCTTGTTAGGGCCGTTGCTAGGGCCGTTGCTAGGGCCGTTGCTAGGGCCCTTGTTAGGGCCGTTGCTAGGGCCGTTGCTAGGGCCCTTGCTAGGGTTGTTCATAGGGCCGTTACTAGGGCCGTTGCTAGGGCCCTTGTTAGGGCCGTTGCTAGGGCCCTTGTTAGGGCCGTTGCTACGGCCCTTGTTAGGGCCGTTGCTAGGGCCGTTGCTAGGGCCGTTGTTAGGGCCGTTGCTACGGCCCTTGTTAGGGCCGTTGCTAGGGCCGTTGCTAGGGCCGTTTCTAGGGCCGTTGCTAGGGCCGTTGCTAGGGCCGTTGCTAGGGCCGTTGCTAGGGCCGTTGTTAGGGCCGTTGTTAGGGCCGTGGCTAGGGCCGTTGCTAGGGCCCTTGCTAGGGTTGTTCCTAGGGCCGTTGCTAGGTCCGTTGCTAGGGCCATTGTTAGGGCCGTTGCTAAGGCCCTTGTTAGGGCCGTTGCTAGGGCCGTTGCTAGGGCCGTTTCTAGGGCCGTTGCTAGGGCCGTTGCTAGGGCCGTTGTTAGGGCCGTTGTTAGGGCCATTGCTAGGGCCGTTGCTAGGGCCCTTGCTAGGGTTGTTCCTAGGGCCGTTGCTAGGTCCGTTGCTAGGGCCATTGTTAGGGCCGTTGCTAGGGCCCTTGTTAGGGCCGTTGCTAGGGCCGTTGCTAGGGCCGTTGCTAGGGCCCTTGTTAGGGCCGTTGCTAGGGCCCTTGTTAGGGCCGTTGCTACGGCCCTTGTTAGGGCCGTTGCTAGGGCCGTTGCTAGGGCCGTTGCTAGGGCCGTTGCTAGGGCCGTTGCTAGGGCCGTTGCTAGGGCCGTTGTTAGGGCCGTTGTTAGGGCCGTGGCTAGGGCCGTTGCTAGGGCCCTTGCTAGGGTTGTTCCTAGGGCCGTTGCTAGGTCCGTTGCTAGGGCCATTGTTAGGGCCGTTGCTAAGGCCCTTGTTAGGGCCGTTGCTAGGGCCGTTGCTAGGGACGTTTTAGGGCCGTTGAAAGGGCCGTTGTTAGGGCCGTTGCTAGGGCCGTTGCTAGGGACGTTTTAGGGCCGTTGCAAGGGCCCTTGTTTGGGCCGTTGCTAGGGCCCTTGTTAGGGCCGTTGCTAGGGCCGTTGCTATGGCCATTGTTAGGGCCGTTGCTAGGGCCGTTGCTAGGGCCGTTTTAGGGCCGTTGCAAGGGCCGTTGCTAGGGCCGTTGCTAGGGCCGTTCTCAGGGCCGTTGTTTGGGCCGATGTCTGGGCCGTTGCTAGGGCCGTTGTTAGGGCCGTTGCTAGGGCCGTGCTTAGGGCCGTTGCTAGGGCCCTTGTTAGGGCCGTTGCTAGGGCCGTTGCTAGGGCCCTTTTAGGGCCGTTGCTAGGGCCGTTTCTAGGGCCGTTGCTAGGGCCCTTGTTAGGGCCGTTTCTAGGGCCGTAGCTAGGGCCGTTGCTAGGGCCGTTGCTAGGGCCGTTGCTAGGGCCCTTGTTAGGGCCGTTGCTAGGGCCCTTGTTAGGGCCGGTGCTAGGGCCCTTGTTAGGGCCGTTGCTAGGGCCCTTGTTAGGGCCGTTGCTAGGGCCCTTGTTAGGGCCGTTGCTAGGGCCGTTGCTAGGGCCGTTGCTAGGGCCGTTGCTAGGGCCGTTGCAAGGGCCGTTGTTAGGGCCATTGGTAGGGCCGTTGCTAGGGCCGTTGTTAGGGCCGTTGCTAGGGCCGTTGCTAGGGCCGTTGCAAGGGCCGTTGTTAGGGCCGTTGCTAGGGCCGTTGCTAGGGCCGTTGTTAGGTCCGTTGCTAGGGCCGTTGCTAGCTTCGTTGATAGGGCCCTTGTTAGGGCCGTTGCTAGGGCCGTTGCTAGGGCCGTTGCTAGGGCCGTTGCTAGGGCCCTTGTTAGGGCCGTTGCTAGGGCTGTAGTTAGGGCCGTTACTAGGGCCGTTGCTAGGGCCGTTGTTAGGGCCGTTGCTAGGGCCGTTGCTAAGGCCGTTGCGAGGGCCGTTGCTAGGGCCCTTATTAGGGCCGTTGCTAGGGCCGTTGCTAGGGCCGTTGCTAGGGCCCTTGTTAGGGCCGTTGCTAGGGCCGTTGCTAGGGCCGCTGCTAGGGCCGTTGCTAGGGCGGTTGCTAGGGCCGTTGTTAGGGCCGTTGCTAGGGCCATTGCTAGTGCCGTTGCTACGGCCGTTGCTAGGGCTTTTGTTAGGGCCGTTGCTAGGGCTGTTGCTAGGGCCGTTGTTAGGGCCGTTGCTAGGGCCGTTGTTAGGGCCGTTGCTAGGGCCGTTGCTAGGGCCTTTGCTAGGGCTGTTGCAAGGGCCGTTGTTAGGGCCGTTGCTAGGGCCGTTGCTAGGGACATTTTAGGGCCGTTGCAAGGGCCGTTGTTAGGGACGTTGGTAGGGCCGTTGCTAGGGCCGTTGCTAGGGACGTTTTAGGGCCGTTGCAAGGGCCGTTGTTAGGGCCATTGCTAGGGCCGTTGCTAGGGACGTTTTAGGGCCGTTGCTAGGGCCGTTGCTATGGCCATTGTTAGGGCCGTTGCTAGGGCCGTTGCTAGGGCCGTTGCTAGGGCCGTGCTTAGGGCCGTTGCTAGGGCCCTTGTTAGGGCCGTTGCTAGGGCCGTTGCTAGGGCCCTTTTAGGGCCGTTGCTAGGGCCGTTTCTAGGGCCGTTGCTAGGGCCCTTGTTAGGCCCGTTGCTAGGGCCGTAGCTAGGGCCGTTGCTAGGGCCGTTGCTAGGGCCGTTGCTAGGGCCCTTGTTAGGGCCGTTGCTAGGGCCCTTCTTAGGGCCGTTGCTAGGGCCCTTGTTAGGGCCGTTGCTAGGGCCCTTGTTAGGGCCGTTGCTAGGGCCGTTGCTAGGGCCGTTGCTAGGGCCTTTGCAAGGGCCGTTGTTAGGGCCGTTGGTAGGGCCGTTACTAGGGCCGTAGTTAGGGCCGTTGCTAGGGCCGTTGCTAGGGCCGTTGCAAGGGCCGTTGTTAGGGCCGTTGCTAGGGCCCTTTTTAGGGCCGTTGCTGGGGCCGTTGCTAGGGCCGTTGCTAGGGCCGTTGTTAGGTCCGTTGCTAGGGCCGTTGCTAGCTTCGTTGCTAGGGCCCTTGTTAGGGCCGTTGCTAGGGCCGTTGCTAGGGCCGTTGCTAGGGCCGTTGCTAGGGCCCTTGTTAGGGCCGTTGCTAGGGCTGTAGTTAGGGCCGTTACTAGGGCCGTTGCTAGGGCCGTTACTAGGGCCGTTGTTAGGGCCGTTGTTAGGGCCCTTGTTAGGGCCGTTGCTAGGGCCGTTTCTAGGGCCCTTGCTAGGGTTGTTCCTAGGGCCGTTGCTAGGTCCGTGGCTAGGGCCATTGTTAGGGCCGTTGCTAAGGCCCTTGTTAGGGCCGTTGCTAGGGCCGTTGCTAGGGCCCTTGCTAGGGTTGTTCCTAGGGCCGTTGCTAGGTCCGTTGCTAGGGCCATTGTTAGGGCCGTTTCTAAGGCCCTTGTTAGGGCCGTTGCTAGGGCCGTTGCTAGGGCCGTTGCTAGGGCCCTTGTTAGGGCCGTTGCTAGGGCCGTTGCTAGGGCCCTTGCTAGGGTTGTTCATAGGGCCGTTACTAGGGCCGTTGCTAGGGCCCTTGTTAGGGCCGTTGCTAGGGCCCTTGTTAGGGCCGTTGCTACGGCCCTTGTTAGGGCCGTTGCTAGGGCCGTTGCTAGGGCCGTTGTTAGGGCCGTTGCTACGGCCCTTGTTAGGGCCGTTGCTAGGGCCGTTGCTAGGGCCGTTTCTAGGGCCGTTGCTAGGGCCGTTGCTAGGGCCGTTGCTAGGGCCGTTGCTAGGGCCGTTGTTAGGGCCGTTGTTAGGGCCGTGGCTAGGGCCGTTGCTAGGGCCCTTGCTAGGGTTGTTCCTAGGGCCGTTGCTAGGTCCGTTGCTAGGGCCATTGTTAGGGCCGTTGCTAAGGCCCTTGTTAGGGCCGTTGCTAGGGCCGTTGCTAGGGCCGTTTCTAGGGCCGTTGCTAGGGCCGTTGCTAGGGCCGTTGTTAGGGCCGTTGTTAGGGCCATTGCTAGGGCCGTTGCTAGGGCCCTTGCTAGGGTTGTTCCTAGGGCCGTTGCTAGGTCCGTTGCTAGGGCCATTGTTAGGGCCGTTGCTAGGGCCCTTGTTAGGGCCGTTGCTAGGGCCGTTGCTAGGGCCGTTGCTAGGGCCCTTGTTAGGGCCGTTGCTAGGGCCCTTGTTAGGGCCGTTGCTACGGCCCTTGTTAGGGCCGTTGCTAGGGCCGTTGCTAGGGCCGTTGCTAGGGCCGTTGCTAGGGCCGTTGCTAGGGCCGTTGCTAGGGCCGTTGTTAGGGCCGTTGTTAGGGCCGTGGCTAGGGCCGTTGCTAGGGCCCTTGCTAGGGTTGTTCCTAGGGCCGTTGCTAGGTCCGTTGCTAGGGCCATTGTTAGGGCCGTTGCTAAGGCCCTTGTTAGGGCCGTTGCTAGGGCCGTTGCTAGGGACGTTTTAGGGCCGTTGAAAGGGCCGTTGTTAGGGCCGTTGCTAGGGCCGTTGCTAGGGACGTTTTAGGGCCGTTGCAAGGGCCCTTGTTTGGGCCGTTGCTAGGGCCCTTGTTAGGGCCGTTGCTAGGGCCGTTGCTATGGCCATTGTTAGGGCCGTTGCTAGGGCCGTTGCTAGGGCCGTTTTAGGGCCGTTGCAAGGGCCGTTGCTAGGGCCGTTGCTAGGGCCGTTCTCAGGGCCGTTGTTTGGGCCGATGTCTGGGCCGTTGCTAGGGCCGTTGTTAGGGCCGTTGCTAGGGCCGTGCTTAGGGCCGTTGCTAGGGCCCTTGTTAGGGCCGTTGCTAGGGCCGTTGCTAGGGCCCTTTTAGGGCCGTTGCTAGGGCCGTTTCTAGGGCCGTTGCTAGGGCCCTTGTTAGGGCCGTTTCTAGGGCCGTAGCTAGGGCCGTTGCTAGGGCCGTTGCTAGGGCCGTTGCTAGGGCCCTTGTTAGGGCCGTTGCTAGGGCCCTTGTTAGGGCCGGTGCTAGGGCCCTTGTTAGGGCCGTTGCTAGGGCCCTTGTTAGGGCCGTTGCTAGGGCCCTTGTTAGGGCCGTTGCTAGGGCCGTTGCTAGGGCCGTTGCTAGGGCCGTTGCTAGGGCCGTTGCAAGGGCCGTTGTTAGGGCCATTGGTAGGGCCGTTGCTAGGGCCGTTGTTAGGGCCGTTGCTAGGGCCGTTGCTAGGGCCGTTGCAAGGGCCGTTGTTAGGGCCGTTGCTAGGGCCGTTGCTAGGGCCGTTGTTAGGTCCGTTGCTAGGGCCGTTGCTAGCTTCGTTGATAGGGCCCTTGTTAGGGCCGTTGCTAGGGCCGTTGCTAGGGCCGTTGCTAGGGCCGTTGCTAGGGCCCTTGTTAGGGCCGTTGCTAGGGCTGTAGTTAGGGCCGTTACTAGGGCCGTTGCTAGGGCCGTTGTTAGGGCCGTTGCTAGGGCCGTTGCTAAGGCCGTTGCGAGGGCCGTTGCTAGGGCCCTTATTAGGGCCGTTGCTAGGGCCGTTGCTAGGGCCGTTGCTAGGGCCCTTGTTAGGGCCGTTGCTAGGGCCGTTGCTAGGGCCGCTGCTAGGGCCGTTGCTAGGGCGGTTGCTAGGGCCGTTGTTAGGGCCGTTGCTAGGGCCATTGCTAGTGCCGTTGCTACGGCCGTTGCTAGGGCTTTTGTTAGGGCCGTTGCTAGGGCTGTTGCTAGGGCCGTTGTTAGGGCCGTTGCTAGGGCCGTTGTTAGGGCCGTTGCTAGGGCCGTTGCTAGGGCCTTTGCTAGGGCTGTTGCAAGGGCCGTTGTTAGGGCCGTTGCTAGGGCCGTTGCTAGGGACATTTTAGGGCCGTTGCAAGGGCCGTTGTTAGGGACGTTGGTAGGGCCGTTGCTAGGGCCGTTGCTAGGGACGTTTTAGGGCCGTTGCAAGGGCCGTTGTTAGGGCCATTGCTAGGGCCGTTGCTAGGGACGTTTTAGGGCCGTTGCTAGGGCCGTTGCTATGGCCATTGTTAGGGCCGTTGCTAGGGCCGTTGCTAGGGCCGTTGCTAGGGCCGTGCTTAGGGCCGTTGCTAGGGCCCTTGTTAGGGCCGTTGCTAGGGCCGTTGCTAGGGCCCTTTTAGGGCCGTTGCTAGGGCCGTTTCTAGGGCCGTTGCTAGGGCCCTTGTTAGGCCCGTTGCTAGGGCCGTAGCTAGGGCCGTTGCTAGGGCCGTTGCTAGGGCCGTTGCTAGGGCCCTTGTTAGGGCCGTTGCTAGGGCCCTTCTTAGGGCCGTTGCTAGGGCCCTTGTTAGGGCCGTTGCTAGGGCCCTTGTTAGGGCCGTTGCTAGGGCCGTTGCTAGGGCCGTTGCTAGGGCCTTTGCAAGGGCCGTTGTTAGGGCCGTTGGTAGGGCCGTTACTAGGGCCGTAGTTAGGGCCGTTGCTAGGGCCGTTGCTAGGGCCGTTGCAAGGGCCGTTGTTAGGGCCGTTGCTAGGGCCCTTTTTAGGGCCGTTGCTGGGGCCGTTGCTAGGGCCGTTGCTAGGGCCGTTGTTAGGTCCGTTGCTAGGGCCGTTGCTAGCTTCGTTGCTAGGGCCCTTGTTAGGGCCGTTGCTAGGGCCGTTGCTAGGGCCGTTGCTAGGGCCGTTGCTAGGGCCCTTGTTAGGGCCGTTGCTAGGGCTGTAGTTAGGGCCGTTACTAGGGCCGTTGCTAGGGCCGTTACTAGGGCCGTTGTTAGGGCCGTTGTTAGGGCCCTTGTTAGGGCCGTTGCTAGGGCCGTTTCTAGGGCCCTTGCTAGGGTTGTTCCTAGGGCCGTTGCTAGGTCCGTGGCTAGGGCCATTGTTAGGGCCGTTGCTAAGGCCCTTGTTAGGGCCGTTGCTAGGGCCGTTGCTAGGGCCCTTGCTAGGGTTGTTCCTAGGGCCGTTGCTAGGTCCGTTGCTAGGGCCATTGTTAGGGCCGTTTCTAAGGCCCTTGTTAGGGCCGTTGCTAGGGCCGTTGCTAGGGCCGTTGCTAGGGCCCTTGTTAGGGCCGTTGCTAGGGCCGTTGCTAGGGCCCTTGCTAGGGTTGTTCATAGGGCCGTTACTAGGGCCGTTGCTAGGGCCCTTGTTAGGGCCGTTGCTAGGGCCCTTGTTAGGGCCGTTGCTACGGCCCTTGTTAGGGCCGTTGCTAGGGCCGTTGCTAGGGCCGTTGTTAGGGCCGTTGCTACGGCCCTTGTTAGGGCCGTTGCTAGGGCCGTTGCTAGGGCCGTTTCTAGGGCCGTTGCTAGGGCCGTTGCTAGGGCCGTTGCTAGGGCCGTTGCTAGGGCCGTTGTTAGGGCCGTTGTTAGGGCCGTGGCTAGGGCCGTTGCTAGGGCCCTTGCTAGGGTTGTTCCTAGGGCCGTTGCTAGGTCCGTTGCTAGGGCCATTGTTAGGGCCGTTGCTAAGGCCCTTGTTAGGGCCGTTGCTAGGGCCGTTGCTAGGGCCGTTTCTAGGGCCGTTGCTAGGGCCGTTGCTAGGGCCGTTGTTAGGGCCGTTGTTAGGGCCATTGCTAGGGCCGTTGCTAGGGCCCTTGCTAGGGTTGTTCCTAGGGCCGTTGCTAGGTCCGTTGCTAGGGCCATTGTTAGGGCCGTTGCTAGGGCCCTTGTTAGGGCCGTTGCTAGGGCCGTTGCTAGGGCCGTTGCTAGGGCCCTTGTTAGGGCCGTTGCTAGGGCCCTTGTTAGGGCCGTTGCTACGGCCCTTGTTAGGGCCGTTGCTAGGGCCGTTGCTAGGGCCGTTGCTAGGGCCGTTGCTAGGGCCGTTGCTAGGGCCGTTGCTAGGGCCGTTGTTAGGGCCGTTGTTAGGGCCGTGGCTAGGGCCGTTGCTAGGGCCCTTGCTAGGGTTGTTCCTAGGGCCGTTGCTAGGTCCGTTGCTAGGGCCATTGTTAGGGCCGTTGCTAAGGCCCTTGTTAGGGCCGTTGCTAGGGCCGTTGCTAGGGCCGTTTCTAGGGCCGTTGCTAGGGCCGTTGCTAGGGCCGTTGTTAGGGCCGTTGTTAGGGCCGTTGCTAGGGCCGTTGCTAGGGCCCTTGCTAGGGTTGTTCCTAGGGCCGTTGCTAGGTCCGTTGCTAGGGCCATTGTTAGGGCCGTTGCTAAGGCCCTTGTTAGGGCCGTTGCTAGGGCCGTTGCTAGGGCCGTTGCTAGGGCCCTTGTTAGGGCCGTTGCTAGGGCCCTTGTTAGGGCCGTTGCTACGGCCCTTGTTAGGGCCGTTGCTAGGGCCGTTTCTAGGGCCGTTGCTAGGGCCGTTGCTAGGGCCGTTGTTAGGGCCGTTTTTAGGGCCCTTGTTAGGGCCGTTGCTAGGGCCGTTGCTAGGGCCGTTTCTAGGGCCGTTGCTAGGGCCGTTGCTAGGGCCGTTGTTAGGGCCGTTGTTAGGGCCGTTGCTAGGGCCGTTGCTAGGGACGTTTTAGGGCCGTTGTTATGGCCGTTGCTAGGGCCGTTTCTAGGGCCGTTGCTAGGGCCATTGCTAGGGCCGTTGTTAGGGCTGTTGTTAGGGCCGTTGCTAGGGCCGTTGCTAGGGCCGTTGTTAGGGCCGTTGCTAAAGCCGTTGTTAAAGCCGTTGCTAGGGCCGTTGCTAGGGCCGTTGCTAGGGCCGTTGTTTGGGCCTTTGCTAGGGCCGTTGCTAGGGCCGTTGCTAGGGCCGTTGCTAGGGCCGTTGCTAGGGCCGTGGTTAGGGCCGTTGTTAGGGCCGTTGCTAGGGCCGTTGGTATGGCCGTTGCTAGGGCCGTTGTTAGGGCCGTTCCTAGGGCCGTTGTTAGGGCCGTTGCTAGGGCCGTTGCTAAGGCCGTTGCGAGGGCCGTTGCTAGGGCCCTTATTAGGGCCGTTGCTAGGGCCGTTGTTAGGGCCGTTGCTAGGGCCCTTGTTAGGGCCGTTGCTACGGCCCTTGTTAGGGCCGTTGCTAGGGCCGTTGCTAGGGCCGTTGTTAGGGCCGTTGCTACGGCCCTTGTTAGGGCCGTTGCTAGGGCCGTTGCTAGGGCCGTTGTTAGGGCCGTTTTTAGGGCCCTTGTTAGGGCCGTTGCTAGGGCCGTTGCTAGGGCCGTTTCTAGGGCCGTTGCTAGGGCCATTGCTAGGGCCGTTGCTAGGGCCGTTGCTAGGGCCGTTGTTAGGGCCGTTGTTAGGGCCGTGGCTAGGGCCGTTGCTAGGGCCCTTGCTAGGGTTGTTCCTAGGGCCGTTGCTAGGTCTGTTGCTAGGGCCATTGTTAGGGCCGTTGCTAAGGCCCTTGTTAGGGCCGTTGCTAGGGCCGTTGCTAGGGCCGTTTCTAGGGCCGTTGCTAGGGCCGTTGCTAGGGCCGTTGTTAGGGCCGTTGTTAGGGCCGTTGCTAGGGCCGTTGCTAGGGCCCTTGCTAGGGTTGTTCCTAGGGCCGTTGCTAGGTCCGTTGCTAGGGCCATTGTTAGGGCCGTTGCTAAGGCCCTTGTTAGGGCCGTTGCTAGGGCCGTTGCTAGGGCCGTTGCTAGGGCCCTTATTAGGGCCATTGCTAGGGCCCTTGTTAGGGCCGTTGCTACGGCCCTTGTTAGGGCCGTTGCTAGGGCCGTTGCTAGGGCCGTTGTTAGGGCCGTTGCTACGGCCCTTGTTAGGGCCGTTGCTAGGGCCGTTGCTAGGGCCGTTTCTAGGGCCGTTGCTAGGGCCGTTGCTAGGGCCGTTGTTAGGGCCGTTTTTAGGGCCCTTGTTAGGGCCGTTGCTAGGGCCGTTGCTAGGGCCGTTTCTAGGGCCGTTGCTAGGGCCGTTGCTAGGGCCGTTGTTAGGGCCGTTGTTAGGGCCGTTGCTAGGGCCGTTGCTAGGGACGTTTTAGGGCCGTTGCAATGGCCGTTGTTAGGGACGTTGGTAGGGCCGTTGCTAGGGCCGTTGCTAGGTCCCTTGTTTGGGCCGTTGCTAGAGCCCTTGTTAGGGCCGTTGAAAGGGCCGTTGTTATGGCCGTTGCTAGGGCCGTTGCTAGGGCCGTTGCTAGGGCCGTTGCAAGGGCCGTTTCTAGGGCCGTTGCTAGGGCCGTTGCTAGGGCCCTTGTTAGAGCCGTTGCTAGGGCCCTTGTTAGGGCCGTTGCTACGGCCCTTGTTAGGGCCGTTGCTAGGGCCGTTGCTAGGGCCGTTGTTAGGGCCGTTGTAAGGGCCCTTGTTAGGGCCGTTGCTAAGGCCGTTGCTAGGGCCGTTTCTAGGGCCGTTGCTAGGGCCGTTGCTAGGGCCGTTGTTAGGGCCGTTGCTAAAGCCGTTGTTATAGCCGTTGCTAGGGCCGTTGTTTGGGCCGTTGCTAGGGCCGTTGCTAGGGCCCTTGTTAGGGCCGTTGCTAGGGCCCTTGTTAGGGCCGTTGCTACGGCCCTTGTTAGGGCCGTTGCTAGGGCCGTTGCTAGGGCCGTTGTTAGGGCCGTTGCTACGGCCCTTGTTAGGGCCGTTGCTAGGGCCGTTGCTAGGGCCGTTTCTAGGGCCGTTGCTAGGGCCGTTGCTAGGGCCGTTGCTAGGGCCGTTGCTAGGGCCGTTGTTAGGGCCGTTGTTAGGGCCGTTGCTAGGGCCGTTGCTAGGGCCCTTGCTAGGGTTGTTCCTAGGGCCGTTGCTAGGTCCGTTGCTAGGGCCGTTGTTAGGGCCGTTGCTAAGGCCCTTGTTAGGGCCGTTGCTAGGGCCGTTGCTAGGGCCGTTTCTAGGGCCGTTGCTAGGGCCGTTGCTAGGGCCGTTGTTAGGGCCGTTGTTAGGGCCGTTGCTAGGGCCGTTGCTAGGGCCCTTGCTAGGGTTGTTCCTAGGGCCGTTGCTAGGTCCGTTGCTAGGGCCATTGTTAGGGCCGTTGCTAAGGCCCTTGTTAGGGCCGTTGCTAGGGCCGTTGCTAGGGCCGTTGCTAGGGCCCTTGTTAGGGCCGTTGCTAGGGCCCTTGTTAGGGCCGTTGCTAGGGCCGTTGCTAGGGCCGTTTCTAGGGCCGTTGCTAGGGCCGTTGCTAGGGCCGTTGTTAGGGCTGTTGTTAGGGCCGTTGCTAGGGCCGTTGCTAGGGCCCCTTTAGGGCCGTTGCTAAAGCCGTTGTTAAAGCCGTTGCTAGGGCCGTTGCTAGGGCCGTTGCTAAGGCCGTTGCTAGGGCCGCTGCTAGGGCCGTGCTAGGGCGGTTGCTAGGGCCGTTGTTTGGGCCGTTGTTAGGGTCGTTGCTAGGGCCTTTGCTAGGGCCGTTGCTAGGGCCGTTGCTAGGGCCATTGCTAGGGCCGTTGCTAGGGCCGTGGTTAGGGCCGTTGTTAGGGCCGTTGTTAGGGCCGTTGCTAGGGCCGTTGCTAGAGCCGTTGCAAGGGCCCTTGTTAGGGCCGTTTCTAGGGCCGTTGCTAGGGCCGTTGCTAGGGCCGTTGTTAGGGCCGTTGCTAGGGCCGTTGCTAGGGCCGTTGCTAGGGCCGTTGTTAGGGCCGTTGTTAGGGCCGTTGCTAGGGCCGTTGCTAGGGCCCTTGCTAGGGTTGTTCCTAGGGCCGTTGCTAGGTCCGTTGCTAGGGCCATTGTTAGGGCCGTTGCTAAGGCCCTTGTTAGGGCCGTTGCTAGGGCCGTTGCTAGGGCCGTTGCTAGGGCCCTTGTTAGGGCCGTTGCTAGGGCCCTTGTTAGGGCCGTTGCTACGGCCCTTGTTAGGGCCGTTGCTAGGGCCGTTGCTAGGGCCGTTGTTAGGGCCGTTGCTACGGCCCTTGTTAGGGCCGTTGCTAGGGCCGTTGCTAGGGCCGTTGTTAGGGCCGTTTTTAGGGCCCTTGTTAGGGCCGTTGCTAGGGCCGTTGCTAGGGCCGTTTCTAGGGCCGTTGCTAGGGCCGTTGCTAGGGCCGTTGTTAGGGCTGTTGTTAGGGCCGTTGCTAGGGCCGTTGCTAGGGCCCTTTTAGGGCCGTTGCTAAAGCCGTTGTTAAAGCCGTTGCTAGGGCCGTTGCTAGGGCCGTTGCTAGGGCCGTTGCTAGGGCCGCTGCTAGGGCCGTGCTAGGGCGGTTGCTAGGGCCGTTGTTTGGGCCGTTGTTAGGGTCGTTGCTAGGGCCTTTGCTAGGGCCGTTGCTAGGGCCGTTGCTAGGGCCGTTGCTAGGGCCGTTGCTAGGGCCGTGGTTAGGGCCGTTGTTAGGGCCGTTGTTAGGGCCGTTGCTAGGGCCGTTGCTAGAGCCATTGCAAGGGCCCTTGTAGGGCCGTTTCTAGGGCCGTTGTTAGGGCCCTTGTTAGGGCCGTTGCTAGGGCCCTTGTTAGGGCCGTTGCTAGGGCCGTTGCTAGGGCCCTTGTTAGGGCCGTTGCTAGGGCCCTTGTTAGGGCCGTTGCTAGGGCCCTTGGTAGGGCCGTTTCTAGGGCCCTTGTTAGGGCCGTTGCTAGGGCCGTTGCTAGGGCCGTTTCAATGGCTGTTGTTAGGGCCTTTGCTAGGGCCCTTGTTAGGGCCGTTGCTAGGGCCGTTGTTAGGGCCGTTGCTAGGGCCGTTGCTAGAACCGTTGTTAGGGCCGTTGCTAGGGCCGTTGCTAGGGCCCTTGTTAGGGCCGTTGCTACGGCCGTTGCTAGGGCCGTTGCTAGGGCCGTTGTTATGTCCGTTGCTAGGGCCGTTGCTAGGGCCGTTGCTAGGGCCGTTGCCAGGGCCGTTCCTAGGGCCGTTGTTAGGGCCGTTGTTAGGGCCGTTGCTAAGGCCGTTGCGAGGGCCGTTGCTAGGGCCCTTATTAGGGCCGTTGCTAGGGCCGTTGCTAGGGCCGTTGCAAGGGCCGTTGCTAGGCCCCTTGTTAGGGCCGTTGCTAGGGCCGTTGCTAGGGCCGCTGCTAGGGCCGTTGCTAGGGCGGTTGCTAGGGCCGTTGTTTGGGCCGTTGTTAGGGTCGTTGCTAGGGCCTTTGCTACGGCCGTTGCTAGGGCCGTTGCTAGGGCCGTTGCTAGGGCCGTTGCGAGGGCCGTTGCTAGGGCCCTTGTTAGGGCCCTTGCCAGGGCCCTTGTTAGGGCCGTTGCTAGGGCCCTTGTTTGGGCCGTTGCTAGGGCCGTTGCTAGGGCCGTTGCTAGGGCCGTTGCTAGGGCCGTTGCTAGGGCCCTTGTTAGGGCCGTTGCTAGGGCCGTTGCTAGGGCCGTTGCTAGGGCCGTTGCTAGGGCTCTTGTTAGGTCCGTTGCTAGGGCCCTTGTTAGGGCCGTTGCTAGGGCCCTTGTTTGGGCCGTTGCTAGGGCCCTTGTTTGGGCCGTTGCTAGGGCCGTTGCTAGGGCCGTTGTTAGGGCCGTTTCTAGGGCCGTTGCTAGGGCCGTTGCTAGGGCCGTTGTTTGGGCCGTTGCTAGGGCCGTTGCTAGGGTCGTTGTTAGGGCCGTTGCTAGGGCCGTTGCTAGGGCGGTTGCTAGGGCCGTTGCTAGGGCCCTTGTTAGGGCCGTTGCTAGGGCCCTTGTTAGGGCCGTTGCTAGGGCCCTTGTTAGGGCCGTTGCTAGGGCCCTTGTTAGGGCCGTTGCTAGGGCCGTTGCTAGGGCCGTATCAATGGCCGTTGTCAGGGCCGTTGCTAGGGCCGTTGTTAGGGCCGTTGCTAGGGCCGTTGCTAGGGCCGTTGTTAGGGCCGTTTCTAGGGCCGTTGCTAGGGCCCTTGTTAGGGCCGTTGCTAGGGCCGTTGCTAGGGCCGTTGCTAGGGCCCTTGTTAGGGCCGTTGCTAGGGCCCTTTTTGGGCCGTTGCTAGGGCCCTTGTTAGGGCCGTTGCTAGGGCCGTTGCTAGGGCCGTTGCTAGGGCCGTTGCAAGGGCCATTGTTAGGGCCGTTGCTAGGGCCGTTGCTAGGGCCGTTGCTAGCTCCGTTGCTAGGGCCCTTGTTAGGGCCATTGCTAGGGCCGTTGCGAGGGCCCTTTTTAGGGCCGTTTCTAGGGCCGTTGCTAGGGCCGTTCCTAGGGCCGTTGTTATGTCCGTTGCTAGGGCCGTTGCTAGGGCCGTTGCTAGGGCCGTTGCTAGGGCCGCTGCTAGGGCCGTGGTTAGGGCCGTTGTTAGGGCCGTTGTTAGGGCCGTTGCTAGGGCCGTTGCTAGAGCCATTGCAAGGGCCCTTGTTAGGGCCGTTTCTAGGGCCGTTGTTAGGGCCCTTGTTAGGGCCGTTGCTAGGGCCCTTGTTAGGGCCGTTGCTAGGGCCGTTGCTAGGGCCCTTGTTAGGGCCGTTGCTAGGGCCCTTGTTAGGGCCGTTGCTAGGGCCCTTGGTAGGGCCGTTTCTAGGGCCCTTGTTAGGGCCGTTGCTAGGGCCGTTGCTAGGGCCGTTTCAATGGCTGTTGTTAGGGCCGTTGCTAGGGCCCTTGTTAGGGCCGTTGCTAGGGCCGTTGTTAGGGCCGTTGCTAGGGCCGTTGCTAGAACCGTTGTTAGGGCCGTTGCTAGGGCCGTTGCTAGGGCCCTTGTTAGGGCCGTTGCTACGGCCGTTGCTAGGGCCGTTGCTAGGGCCGTTGTTATGTCCGTTGCTAGGGCCGTTGCTAGGGCCGTTGCTAGGGCCGTTGCCAGGGCCGTTCCTAGGGCCGTTGTTAGGGCCGTTGTTAGGGCCGTTGCTAAGGCCGTTGCGAGGGCCGTTGCTAGGGCCCTTATTAGGGCCGTTGCTAGGGCCGTTGCTAGGGCCGTTGCAAGGGCCGTTGCTAGGCCCCTTGTTAGGGCCGTTGCTAGGGCCGTTGCTAGGGCCGCTGCTAGGGCCGTTGCTAGGGCGGTTGCTAGGGCCGTTGTTTGGGCCGTTGTTAGGGTCGTTGCTAGGGCCTTTGCTACGGCCGTTGCTAGGGCCGTTGCTAGGGCCGTTGCTAGGGCCGTTGCGAGGGCCGTTGCTAGGGCCCTTGTTAGGGCCCTTGCCAGGGCCCTTGTTAGGGCCGTTGCTAGGGCCCTTGTTTGGGCCGTTGCTAGGGCCGTTGCTAGGGCCGTTGCTAGGGCCGTTGCTAGGGCCGTTGCTAGGGCCCTTGTTAGGGCCGTTGCTAGGGCCGTTGCTAGGGCCGTTGCTAGGGCCGTTGCTAGGGCTCTTGTTAGGTCCGTTGCTAGGGCCCTTGTTAGGGCCGTTGCTAGGGCCCTTGTTTGGGCCGTTGCTAGGGCCCTTGTTTGGGCCGTTGCTAGGGCCGTTGCTAGGGCCGTTGTTAGGGCCGTTTCTAGGGCCGTTGCTAGGGCCGTTGCTAGGGCCGTTGTTTGGGCCGTTGCTAGGGCCGTTGCTAGGGTCGTTGTTAGGGCCGTTGCTAGGGCCGTTGCTAGGGCGGTTGCTAGGGCCGTTGCTAGGGCCCTTGTTAGGGCCGTTGCTAGGGCCCTTGTTAGGGCCGTTGCTAGGGCCCTTGTTAGGGCCGTTGCTAGGGCCCTTGTTAGGGCCGTTGCTAGGGCCGTTGCTAGGGCCGTATCAATGGCCGTTGTCAGGGCCGTTGCTAGGGCCCTTGTTAGGGCCGTTGCTAGGGCCGTTGTTAGGGCCGTTGCTAGGGCCGTTGCTAGGGCCGTTGTTAGGGCCGTTTCTAGGGCCGTTGCTAGGGCCCTTGTTAGGGCCGTTGCTAGGGCCGTTGCTAGGGCCGTTGCTAGGGCCCTTGTTAGGGCCGTTGCTAGGGCCCTTTTTGGGCCGTTGCTAGGGCCCTTGTTAGGGCCGTTGCTAGGGCCGTTGCTAGGGCCGTTGCTAGGGCCGTTGCAAGGGCCATTGTTAGGGCCGTTGCTAGGGCCGTTGCTAGGGCCGTTGCTAGCTCCGTTGCTAGGGCCCTTGTTAGGGCCATTGCTAGGGCCGTTGCTAGGGCCCTTGTTAGGGCCGTTGTTTGGGCCGTTGCTAGGGCCGTTGCTAGGGCCGTTGTTAGGGCTGTTGTTAGGGCCGTTGCTAGGGCCGTTGCTAGGGCCGTTTTAGGGCCGTTGCTAAAGCCGTTGTTAAAGCCGTTGCTAGGGCCGTTGCTAGGGCCGTTGCTAGGGCCGTTGCTAGGGCCGCTGCTAGGGCCGTGCTAGGGCGGTTGCTAGGGCCGTTGTTTGGGCCGTTGTTAGGGTCGTTGCTAGGGCCTTTGCTAGGGCCGTTGCTAGGGCTGTTGCTAGGGCCGTTGCTAGGGCCATTGCTAGGGCCGTTGTTAGGGCCTTTCTTAGGGCCGTTGTTAGGGCCGTTGTTAGGGCCGTTGCTAGGGCCGTTGCAAGGGCCGTTGTTAGGGCCGTTCCTTGGGCCGTTGTTAGTGCCGTTGCTAGGGCCGTTGCTAGGGCCGTTGCAAGGGCCGTTGTTAGGGCAGTTGCTAGGGCCCTTGTTAGGGCCGTTGCTAAGGCCTTTGTTAGGGCCGTTGCTAGGGCCATTGCTAGTGCCGTTGCTACGGCCGTTGCTAGGTCTTTTGTTAGGGCCGTTGCTAGGGCTGTTGCTAGGGCCGTTGCTACGGCCGTTGCTAGGTCTTTTGTTAGGGCCGTTGTTAGGGCCGTTGCTAGGGCCGTTGTTAGGGCCGTTGCTAGGGCCGATTTAGGGCCGTTGCAAGGGCCGTTGCTAGGGCCGTTGCTAGGGCCGTTCTCAGGGCCGTTGTTTGGGCCGTTGTCTGGGCCGTTGCTAGGGCCGTTGTTAGGGCCGTTGCTAGGGCCGTGCTTAGGGCCGTTGCTAGGGCCCTTGTTAGGGCCGATGCTAGGGCCGTTGCTAGGGACGTTTTAGGGCCGTTGAAAGGGCCGTTGTTAGGGCCGTTGCTAGGGCCGTTGCTAGGGACGTTTTAGGGCCGTTGCAAGGGCCCTTGTTTGGGCCGTTGCTAGGGCCCTTGTTAGGGCCGTTGCTAGGGCCGTTGCTATGGCCATTGTTAGGGCCGTTGCTAGGGCTGTTGCTAGGGCCGTTTTAGGGCCGTTGCAAGGGCCGTTGCTAGGGCCGTTGCTAGGGCCGTTCTCAGGGCCGTTGTTTGGGCCGATGTCTGGGCCTTTGCTAGGGCCGTTGTTAGGGCCGTTGCTAGGGCCGTGCTTAGGGCCGTTGCTAGGGCCCTTGTTAGGGCCGTTGCTAGGGCCGTTGCTAGGGCCCTTTTAGGGCCGTTGCTAGGGCCGTTTCTAGGGCCGTTGCTAGGGCCCTTGTTAGGGCCGTTGCTAGGGCCGTAGCTAGGGCCGTTGCTAGGACCGTTGCTAGGGCCGTTGCTAGGGCCCTTGTTAGGGCCGTTGCTAGGGCCCTTGTTAGGGCCGGTGCTAGGGCCCTTGTTAGGGCCGTTGCTAGGGCCCTTGTTAGGGCCGTTGCTAGGGCCCTTGTTAGGGCCGTTGCTAGGGCCGTTGCTAGGGCCATTGCAAGGGCCGTTGTTAGGGCCGTTGCTAGGGCCGTTGCTAGGGCCGTTGTTAGGTCCGTTGCTAGGGCCGTTGCTAGCTTCGTTGATAGGGCCCTTGTTAGGGCCGTTGCTAGGGCCGTTGCTAGGGCCGTTGCTAGGGCCGTTGCTAGGGCCCTTGTTAGGGCCGTTGCTAGGGCTGTAGTTAGGGCCGTTACTAGGGCCGTTGCTAGGGCCGTTGCTAGGACCGTTGCTAGGGCCGTTGCTAGGGCCGTTGTTAGGGCCGTTCCTAGGGCCGTTGTTAGGGCCGTTGCTAGGGCCGTTGCTAGGGCCGCTGCTAGGGCCCTTATTAGGGCCGTTGCTAGGGCCGTTGCTAGGGCCGTTGCTAGGGCCCTTGTTAGGGCCGTTGCTAGGGCCGTTGCTAGGGCCGCTGCTAGGGCCGTTGCTAGGGCGGTTGCTAGGGCCGTTGTTAGGGCCGTCGCTAGGGCCATTGCTAGTGCCGTTGCTACGGCCGTTGCTAGGGCTTTTGTTAGGGCCGTTGCTAGGGCTGTTGCTAGGGCCGTTGTTAGGGCCGTTGCTAGGGCCGTTGTTAGGGCCGTTGCTAGGGCCGTTGCTAGGGCCTTTGCTAGGGCTGTTGCAAGGGCCGTTGTTAGGGCCGTTGCTAGGGCCGTTGTTAGGGCCGTTGCTAGGGCCGTTGCTAGGGACATTTTAGGGCCGTTGCAAGGGCCGTTGTTAGGGACGTTGGTAGGGCCGTTGCTAGGGCCGTTGCTAGGGACGTTTTAGGGCCGTTGCAAGGGCCGTTGTTAGGGCCATTGCTAGGGCCGTTGCTAGGGACGTTTTAGGGCCGTTGCTAGGGCCGTTGCTATGGCCATTGTTAGGGCCGTTGCTAGGGCCGTTGCTAGGGCCGTTTTAGGGCCGTTGCAAGGGCCGTTGTTTGGGCCGTTGTCTGGGCCGTTGCTAGGGCCGTTGTTAGGGCCGTTGCTAGGGCCGTGCTTAGGGCCGTTGCTAGGGCCCTTGTTAGGGCCGTTGCTAGGGCCGTTGCTAGGGCCCTTTTAGGGCCGTTGCTAGGGCCGTTTCTAGGGCCGTTGCTAGGGCCCTTGTTAGGGCCGTTGCTAGGGCCGTTGCTAGGGCCGTTGCTAGGGCCCTTGTTAGGGCCGTTGCTAGGGCCCTTCTTAGGGCCGTTGCTAGGGCCCTTGTTAGGGCCGTTGCTAGGGCCCTTGTTAGGGCCGTTGCTAGGGCCGTTGCTAGGGCCGTTGCTAGGGCCTTTGCAAGGGCCGTTGTTAGGGCCGTTGGTAGGGCCGTTGCTAGGGCCGTTGTTAGGGCCGTTGCTAGGGCCGTTGCTAGGGCCGTTGCAAGGGCCGTTGTTAGGGCCGTTGCTAGGGCCCTTTTTAGGGCCGTTGCTGGGGCCGTTGCTAGGGCCGTTGCTAGGGCCGTTGTTAGGTCCGTTGCTAGGGCCGTTGCTAGCTTCGTTGCTAGGGCCCTTGTTAGGGCCGTTGCTAGGGCCGTTGCTAGGGCCGTTGCTAGGGCCCTTGTTAGGGCCGTTGCTAGGGCTGTAGTTAGGGCCGTTACTAGGGCCGTTGCTAGGGCCGTTACTAGGGCCGTTGTTAGGGCCGTTGTTAGGGCCCTTGTTAGGGCCGTTGCTAGGGCCGTTTCTAGGGCCCTTGCTAGGGTTGTTCCTAGGGCCGTTGCTAGGTCCGTGGCTAGGGCCATTGTTAGGGCCGTTGCTAAGGCCCTTGTTAGGGCCGTTGCTAGGGCCGTTGCTAGGGCCCTTGCTAGGGTTGTTCCTAGGGCCGTTGCTAGGTCCGTTGCTAGGGCCATTGTTAGGGCCGTTTCTAAGGCCCTTGTTAGGGCCGTTGCTAGGGCCGTTGCTAGGGCCGTTGCTAGGGCCCTTGTTAGGGCCGTTGCTAGGGCCGTTGCTAGGGCCCTTGCTAGGGTTGTTCATAGGGCCGTTACTAGGGCCGTTGCTAGGGCCCTTGTTAGGGCCGTTTCTAGGGCCCTTGTTAGGGCCGTTGCTACGGCCCTTGTTAGGGCCGTTGCTAGGGCCGTTGCTAGGGCCGTTGTTAGGGCCGTTGCTACGGCCCTTGTTAGGGCCGTTGCTAGGGCCGTTGCTAGGGCCGTTGTTAGGGCCGTTTTTAGGGCCCTTGTTAGGGCCGTTGCTAGGGCCGTTGCTAGGGCCGTTTCTAGGGCCGTTGCTAGGGCCGTTGCTAGGGCCGTTGCTAGGGCCGTTGCTAGGGCCATTGCTAGGGCCGTTGTTAGGGCCGTTGTTAGGGCCGTTGCTAGGGCCGTTGCTAGGGCCCTTGCTAGGGTTGTTCCTAGGGCCGTTGCTAGGTCCGTTGCTAGGGCCATTGTTAGGGCCGTTGCTAAGGCCCTTGTTAGGGCCGTTGCTAGGGCCGTTGCTAGGGCCGTTGCTAGGGCCCTTGTTAGGGCCATTGCTAGGGCCCTTGTTAGGGCCGTTGCTACGGCCCTTGTTAGGGCCGTTGCTAGGGCCGTTGCTAGGGCCGTTGTTAGGGCCGTTTTTAGGGCCCTTGTTAGGGCCGTTGCTAGGGCCGTTGCTAGGGCCGTTTCTAGGGCCGTTGCTAGGGCCGTTGCTAGGGCCGTTGTTAGGGCCGTTGTTAGGGCCGTTGCTAGGGCCGTTGCTAGGGACGTTTTAGGGCCGTTGCAATGGCCGTTGTTAGGGACGTTGGTAGGGCCGTTGCTAGGGCCGTTGCTAGGTCCCTTCTTTGGGCCGTTGCTAGAGCCCTTGTTAGGGCCGTTGAAAGGGCCGTTGTTATGGCCGTTGCTAGGGCCGTTGCTAGGGCCGTTGCTAGGGCCGTTGCAAGGGCCGTTTCTAGGGCCGTTGCTAGGGCCGTTGCTAGGGCCCTTGTTAGAGCCGTTGCTAGGGCCCTTGTTAGGGCCGTTGCTACGGCCCTTGTTAGGGCCGTTGCTAGGGCCGTTGCTAGGGCCGTTTCTAGGGCCGTTGCTAGGGCCGTTGCTAGGGCCGTTGTTAGGGCCGTTGCTAAAGCCGTTGTTAAAGCCGTTGCTAGGGCCGTTGTTTGGGCCGTTGCTAGGGCCGTTGCTAGGGCCCTTGTTAGGGCCGTTGCTAGGGCCCTTGTTAGGGCCGTTGCTACGGCCCTTGTTAGGGCCGTTGCTAGGGCCGTTGCTAGGGCCGTTGTTAGGGCCGTTGCTACGGCCCTTGTTAGGGCCGTTGCTAGGGCCGTTGCTAGGGCCGTTTCTAGGGCCGTTGCTAGGGCCGTTGCTAGGGCCGTTGCTAGGGCCGTTGCTAGGGCCGTTGTTAGGGCCGTTGTTAGGGCCGTTGCTAGGGCCGTTGCTAGGGCCCTTGCTAGGGTTGTTCCTAGGGCCGTTGCTAGGGCCCTTGTTAGGGCCGTTGCTAGGGCCCTTGTTAGGGCCGTTGCTACGGCCCTTGTTAGGGCCGTTGCTAGGGCCGTTGCTAGGGCCGTTGTTAGGGCCGTTGCTACGGCCCTTGTTAGGGCCGTTGCTAGGGCCGTTGCTAGGGCCGTTGTTAGGGCCGTTTTTAGGGCCCTTGTTAGGGCCGTTGCTAGGGCCGTTGCTAGGGCCGTTTCGAGGGCCGTTGCTAGGGCCGTTGCTAGGGCCGTTGTTAGGGCTGTTGTTAGGGCCGTTGCTAGGGCCGTTGCTAGGGCCGTTGTTAGGGCCGTTGCTAAAGCCGTTGTTAAAGCCGTTTCTAGGGCCGTTGCTAGGGCCGTTGCTAGGGCCGTTGTTTGGGCCTTTGCTAGGGCCGTTGCTAGGGCCGTTGCTAGGGCCGTTGCTAGGGCCGTTGCTAGGGCCGTGGTTAGGGCCGTTGTTAGGGCCGTTGCTAGGGCCGTTGCTATGGCCGTTGCTAGGGCCGTTGTTTGGGCCGTTCCTAGGGCCGTTGTTAGGGCCGTTGCTAGGGCCGTTGCTAAGGCCGTTGCGAGGGCCGTTGCTAGGGCCCTTATTAGGGCCGTTGCTAGGGCCGTTGTTAGGGCCGTTGCTAGGGCCCTTGTTAGGGCCGTTGCTACGGCCCTTGTTAGGGCCGTTGCTAGGGCCGTTGCTAGGGCCGTTGTTAGGGCCGTTGCTACGGCCCTTGTTAGGGCCGTTGAAAGGGCCGTTGTTATGGCCGTTGCTAGGGCCGTTGCTAGGGCCGTTGCTAGGGCCGTTGCAAGGGCCGTTTCTAGGGCCGTTGCTAGGGCCGTTGCTAGGGCCCTTGTTAGAGCCGTTGCTAGGGCCCTTGTTAGGGCCGTTGCTACGGCCCTTGTTAGGGCCGTTGCTAGGGCCATTGCTAGGGCCGTTTCTAGGGCCGTTGCTAGGGCCGTTGCTAGGGCCGTTGTTAGGGCCGTTGCTAAAGCCGTTGTTAAAGCCGTTGCTAGGGCCGTTGTTTGGGCCGTTGCTAGGGCCGTTGCTAGGGCCCTTGTTAGGGCCGTTGCTAGGGCCCTTGTTAGGGCCGTTGCTACGGCCCTTGTTAGGGCCGTTGCTAGGGCCGTTGCTAGGGCCGTTGTTAGGGCCGTTGCTACGGCCCTTGTTAGGGCCGTTGCTAGGGCCGTTGCTAGGGCCGTTGTTAGGGCCGTTGTTAGGGCCGTTGCTAGGGCCGTTGCTAGGGCCCTTGCTAGGGCCGTTGTTAGGGCCGTTTTTAGGGCCCTTGTTAGGGCCGTTGTTAGGGCCGTTGCTAGGGCCGTTTCTAGGGCCGTTGCTAGGGCCGTTGCTAGGGCCGTTGCTAGGGCCGTTGCTAGGGCCGTTGTTAGGGCCGTTGTTAGGGCCGTGGCTAGGGCCGTTGCTAGGGCCCTTGCTAGGGTTGTTCCTAGGGCCGTTGCTAGGTCTGTTGCTAGGGCCATTGTTAGGGCCGTTGCTAAGGCCCTTGTTAGGGCCGTTGCTAGGGCCGTTGCTAGGGCCGTTTCTAGGGCCGTTGCTAGGGCCGTTGCTAGGGCCGTTGTTAGGGCCGTTGTTAGGGCCGTTGCTAGGGCCGTTGCTAGGGCCCTTGCTAGGGTTGTTCATAGGGCCGTTGCTAGGTCCGTTGCTAGGGCCATTGTTAGGGCCGTTGCTAAGGCCCTTGTTAGGGCCGTTGCTAGGGCCGTTGCTAGGGCCGTTGCTAGGGCCCTTGTTAGGGCCGTTGCTAGGGCCCTTGTTAGGGCCGTTGCTACGGCCCTTGTTAGGGCCGTTGCTAGGGCCGTTGCTAGGGCCGTTGTTAGGGCCGTTGCTACGGCCCTTGTTAGGGCCGTTGCTAGGGCCTTTGCTAGGGCCGTTGCTAGGGCCGTTTCTAGGGCCGTTGCTAGGGCCGTTGCTAGGGCCGTTGTTAGGGCCGTTTTTAGGG
Organism: Micromys minutus; assembly: GCF_963924665.1. Classification (NCBI taxonomy): domain Eukaryota; kingdom Metazoa; phylum Chordata; class Mammalia; order Rodentia; family Muridae; genus Micromys; species Micromys minutus. Next base: position 388,789 of record NC_137955.1, on the reverse strand, counting down.
CCTTTGTTAGGGCCGTTGCTAGGGCCGTTGCTAGGGCCGTTTCTAGGGCCGTTGCTAGGGCCGTTGCTAGGGCCGTTGTTAGGGCCGTTGTTAGGGCCGTTGCTAGGGCCGTTGCTAGGGACGTTTTAGGGCCGTTGCAATGGCCGTTGTTAGGGACGTTGGTAGGGCCGTTGCTAGGGCCGTTGCTAGGTCCCTTGTTTGGGCCGTTGCTAGAGCCCTTGTTAGGGCCGTTGAAAGGGCCGTTGTTATGGCCGTTGCTAGGGCCGTTGCTAGGGCCGTTGCTAGGGCCGTTGCAAGGGCCGTTTCTAGGGCCGTTGCTAGGGCCGTTGCTAGGGTCCTTGTTAGAGCCGTTGCTAGGGCCCTTGTTAGGGCCGTTGCTACGGCCCTTGTTAGGGCCGTTGCTAGGGCCGTTGCTAGGGCCGTTGTTAGGGCCGTTGTAAGGGCCCTTGTTAGGGCCGTTGCTAAGGCCGTTGCTAGGGCCGTTTCTAGGGCCGTTGCTAGGGCCGTTGCTAGGGCCGTTGTTAGGGCCGTTGCTAAAGCCGTTGTTAAAGCCGTTGCTAGGGCCGTTGTTTGGGCCGTTGCTAGGGCCGTTGCTAGGGCCCTTGTTAGGGCCGTTGCTAGGGCCCTTGTTAGGGCCGTTGCTACGGCCCTTGTTAGGGCCGTTGCTAGGGCCGTTGCTAGGGCCGTTTTTAGGGCCGTAGCTACGGCCCTTGTTAGGGCCGTTGCTAGGGCCGTTGCTAGGGCCGTTTCTAGGGCCGTTGCTAGGGCCGTTGCTAGGGCCGTTGCTAGGGCCGTTGCTAGGGCCGTTGTTAGGGCCGTTGTTAGGGCCGTTGCTAGGGCCGTTGCTAGGGCCCTTGCTAGGGTTGTTCCTAGGGCCGTTGCTAGGTCCGTTGCTAGGGCCATTGTTAGGGCCGTTGCTAAGGCCCTTGTTAGGGCCGTTGCTAGGGCCGTTGCTAGGGCCGTTTCTAGGGCCGTTGCTAGGGCCGTTGCTAGGGCCGTTGTTAGGGCCGTTGTTAGGGCCGTTGCTAGGGCCGTTGCTAGGGCCCTTGCTAGGGTTGTTCCTAGGGCCGTTGCTAGGTCCGTTGCTAGGGCCATTGTTAGGGCCGTTGCTAAGGCCCTTGTTAGGGCCGTTGCTAGGGCCGTTGCTAGGGCCGTTGCTAGGGCCCTTGTTAGGGCCGTTGCTAGGGCCCTTGTTAGGGCCGTTGCTACGGCCCTTGTTAGGGCCGTTGCTAGGGCCGTTGTTAGGGCCGTTGCTACGGCCCTTGTTAGGGCCGTTGCTAGGGCCGTTGCTAGGGCCGTTGTTAGGGCCGTTTTTAGGGCCCTTGTTAGGGCCGTTGCTAGGGCCTTTGCTAGGGCCGTTTCTAGGGCCGTTGCTAGGGCCGTTGCTAGGGCCGTTGTTAGGGCTGTTGTTAGGGCCGTTGCTAGGGCCGTTGCTAGGGCCGTTTTAGGGCCGTTGCTAAAGCCGTTGTTAAAGCCGTTGCTAGGGCCGTTGCTAGGGCCGTTGCTAGGGCCGTTGCTAGGGCCGCTGCTAGGGCCGTGCTAGGGCGGTTGCTAGGGCCGTTGTTTGGGCCGTTGTTAGGGTCGTTGCTAGGGCCTTTGCTAGGGCCGTTGCTAGGGCCGTTGCTAGGGCCGTTGCTAGGGCCGTTGCTAGGGCCGTGGTTAGGGCCGTTGTTAGGGCCGTTGTTAGGGCCGTTGCTAGGGCCGTTGCTAGAGCCGTTGCAAGGGCCCTTGTTAGGGCCGTTTCTAGGGCCGTTGTTAGGGCCGTTGCTAGGGCCGTTGCTAGGGCCCTTGTTAGGGCCGTTGCTAGGGCCGTTGCTAGGGCCCTTGTTAGGGCCGTTGCTAGGACCCTTGTTAGGGCCGTTGCTAGGGCCCTTGGTAGGGCCGTTGCTAGGGCCCTTGTTAGGGCCGTTGCTAGGGCCGTTGCTAGGGCCGTTTCAATGGCTGTTGTTAGGGCCGTTGCTAGGGCCCTTGTTAGGGCCGTTGCTAGGGCCGTTGCTAGAACCGTTGTTAGGGCCGTTGCTAGGGCCGTTGCTAGGGCCCTTGTTAGGGCCGTTGCTAGGGCCGTTGCTAGGGCCGTTGCTAGGGCCCTTGCTAGGGCCGTTGCTAGGGCCCTTGTTAGGGCCGTTGCTAGGGCCGTTGTTAGGGCCGTTGCTAGGGCCGTTGCCAGGGCCGTTGCTAGGGCCGTTGCCAGGGTCGTTGCTAGGGCCGTTGCTAGGGCCGTTGGTAGGGCCGTTGCTAGGGCTGTTGCTAGGGTCGTTGTTAGGGCCGTTGCTAGGGCCGTTGCTAGGGCCGTTGCCAGGGCCGTTGCTAGGGCCGTTGCCAGGGCCGTTGCTAGGGCCGTTGCTAGGGCCGTTGGTAGGGCCGTTGCTAGGGCTGTTGCTAGGGCTGTTGCTAGGGCCCTTGTTTGGGCCGTTGCTAGGGCCGTTGCTAGGGCCGTTGCTAGGGCCGTTGCTAGGGCCCTTGTTAGGGCCGTTGCTAGGGCCGTTGCTAGGGCCGTTGCTAGGGCCGTTGCTAGCGCTCTTGTTAGGTCCGTTGCTAGGGCCCTTGTTAGGGCCGTTGCTAGGGCCCTTGTTTGGGCCGTTGCTAGGGCCCTTGTTTGGGCCGTTGCTAGGGCCGTTGCTAGGGCCGTTGTTAGGGCCGTTTCTAGGGCCGTTGCTAGGGCCGTTGCTAGGGCCGTTGTTTGGGCCGTTGCTAGGGCCGTTGCTAGGGTCGTTGTTAGGGCCGTTGTTAGGGCCGTTGCTAGGGCGGTTGCTAGGGCCGTTGCTAGGGCCCTTGTTAGGGCCGTTGCTAGGGCCCTTGTTAGGGCCGTTGCTAGGGCCCTTGTTAGGGCCGTTGCTAGGGCCCTTGTTAGGGCCGTTGCTAGGGCCGTTGCTAGGGCCGTATCAATGGCTGTTGTCAGGGCCGTTGCTAGGGCCCTTGTTAGGGCCGTTGCTAGGGCCGTTGTTAGGGCCGTTGCTAGGGCCGTTGCTAGGGCCGTTGTTAGGGCCGTTTCTAGGGCCGTTGCTAGGGCCCTTGTTAGGGCCGTTGCTAGGGCCGTTGCTAGGGCCGTTGCTAGGGCCCTTGTTAGGGCCGTTGCTAGGGCCCTTTTTGGGCCGTTGCTAGGGCCCTTGTTAGGGCCGTTGCTAGGGCCGTTGCGAGGGCCCTTTTTAGGGCCGTTTCTAGGGCCGTTGCTAGGGCCGTTCCTAGGGCCGTTGTTATGTCCGTTGCTAGGGCCATTGCTAGGGCCGTTGCTAGGGCCGTTGCTAGGGTCCTTGTTAGGGCCGTTGCTAGGGCCGTAGCTAGGGCCGTTGCTAGAGCCGTTGCTAGGGCCGTTGCTAGGGCCCTTGTAAGGGCTGTTGCTAGGGCCCTTGTTAGGGCCGTTCCTACGGCCCTTGTTAGGGCCGTTGCTAGGGCCGTTGCTAGGGCCGTTGTTAGGGCTGTTGTTAGGGCCCTTGTTAGGGCCGTTGCTAGGGCCGTTGCTAGGGCCGTTTCTAGGGCCGTTGCTAGGGCCGTTGTTAGGGCCGTTGCTAGGGCTGTTGTTAAAGCCGTTGCTAGGGCCGTTTCTAGGGCCTTTGCTAGGGCCGTTGCTAGGTCGTTTCTAGGGCCGTTGCTAGGGCCGTGGTTAGGGCCGTTGTTAGGGCCGTTGCTAGGGCCGTTGCTAGAGCTGTTGCTAGGGCCGTGGTTAGGGCCGTTCCTAGGGCCGTTGTTAGGGCCGTTGCTAGGGCCGTTGCTAGGGCCGTTGTTAGGGCCCTTGTTAGGGCCGTTGCTAGGGCCGTTGCTAAGGCCGTTGCGAGGGCCGTTGCTAGGGCCCTTGTTAGGGCCGTTGCTAGGGCCATTGCTAGTGCCGTTGCTAAGGCCGTTGCTAGGGCCGTTGCTAGGGCCGTTGCTAGGGCCCTTGTTAGGGCCGTTGCTAGGGCCGTTGCTAGGGCCGTTTCTAGGGCCGTTGGTAGGGCCCTTGTTAGGGCCGTTGCTAGGGCCATTGCTAGTGCCGTTGCTAAGGCCGTTGCTAGGGCCGTTGCTAGGGCTGTAGCTCGGGCTGTAGCTAGGGCCATTGCTAGGGCTGTTGCTAGGGCCGTTGCTAGGGCCCTTGTTAGGGCCGTTGCTAGAGCCCTTGTTAGGGCCGTTGCTAGGGCCGTTGCTAGGTCCGTTTCTAGGGCCGTTGCTAGGGCCCTTGTTAGGGCCGTTGCTAGAGCTGTAGCTAGGGCCGTTGCTAGGGCTGTTGCTAGGGCCGTTGCTAGGGCCCTTGTTAGGGCCGTTGCTAGGGCCCTTGTTAGGGCCGTTGTTAGGGCCATTGCTAGGGCCGTTGCTAGGGCCGTTGCTAGGGTTGTTCCTAGGGCCGTTTCAAGGGCCGTTTTTAGGGCCGTTGCTAGGGCCCTTGTTAGGGCCGTTGCTAGGGCCGTTGTTAGCGCCGTTGGTAGGGCCGTTGCTAGGGCCGTTGTTAGGGCCGTTGCTAAGGCCGTTGCAAGGGCCCTTCTTAGGGCCGTTGCTAGGGCCGTTGCCAAGGCCGTTTCTAGGGCCGTTGCTAGGGCCCTTGTTAGGGCTGTTGCTAGGGCTGTAGCTAGGGCCGTTGCTAGGGCCGTTGCTAGGGCCGTTGCTAGGGCCCTTGTTAGGGCCGTTGCTAGAGCCCTTGTTAGGGCCGTTGTTAGGGCCGTTGCTAGGGCCGTTGCTAGGGCCGTTGCTAGGGCCGTTGCTAGGGCCCTTGCAAGGGCCGTTGTTAGGGACGTTGCTAGGGCCGTTGATAGGGCCGTTGCTATGGCCGTTGCTAGGGCCGTTGCTAGGGCCGTTGCAAGGGCCGTTGTTAGGGCCGTTGCTAGGGCCGTAGCTAGGGCCGTTGCTAGGGCCGTTGCTAAGGCCGTTGCTAGGGCCCTTGTTAGGGCCGTTGCTAGGGCCCTTGTTAGGGCCGTTGCTAGGGCCCTTGTTAGGGCCCTTGCTAGGGCCGTTGTTAGGGCCGTTGCTAGGGCCGTTGCTAGGGCCGTTGCTATGGTTGTTCCTAGGGCCGTTTCAGGGGCCGTTGGTAGGGCCGTTGCTAGGGCCCTTGTTAGGGCCGTTGCTAGGGCCGTTGTTAGGGCTGTTGCTAGGGCCGTTGCTAGGGCCGTTGTTAGGGCCGGTGCTAGGGCCGTTGCTAGGGCCCTTGTTAGGGGCGTTGCTAGGGCCGTTGCTAGGGCCGTTGCTAGGGCCGTTGCTAGGGCCGTTGCTAGGGCCGTTGCTAGGGCCGTTGCTAGGGCCCTTGTTAGGGCCGTTGCTAGGGCCCTTGTTAGGGCCGTTGCTAGGGCCCTTGTTAGGGCCGTTGCTAGGGCCCTTGTTAGGGCCGTTGCTAGGGCCCTTGTTAGGGCCGTTGCTTGGGCCGTTGCTAGGGCCGTTGCTAGGGCCGTTGCTAGGGCCGTTGCTGGGGCCGTTGGTAGGGCCGTTGCTGGGGCCGTTGGTAGGGCCGTTGCTAGGGCCGTTGCTAGGGCCGTTGCAAGGGCCATTGTTAGGGCCGTTGCTAGGGCCGTTGCTAGGGCCGTTGCTAGCTCCGTTGCTAGGGCCCTTGTTAGTGCCGTTGCTAGGGCCCTTGTTAGGGCCGTTGCTAGGGCCCTTGTTAGGGCCGTTGCTAGGGCCGTTGCTAGGGCCGTTGCTAGGCTCGTTGTTAGGGCCGTTGGTAGTGCCGTTGGTAGGGCCCTTGTTAGGGCCGTTGCTAGGGCTGTAGCTAGGGCCGTTGCTAGGGCCGTTGCAAGGGCCGTTGCTAGGGCCCTTGTTAGGGCCGTTGCTAGGGCCCTTGTTAGGGCCGTTGCTAGGGCCCTTGTTAGGGCCGTTGCTAGGGCCCTTGTTAGGGCTGTTGCTAGGGCCGTTGCTAGGGCCGTTGTCACGGCCGTTGTTAGGGCCCTTGTTAGGGCCGTTGCTAGGGCCGTTGTTAGGGCTGTTGCTAGGGCCGTTGCTAGGGCCCTTGTTAGAGCCGTTGTTAGGGCCCTTGTTTGGGCCGTTGCTAGTGCCCTTGTTAGGGCCGTTGCTAGGGTCGTTGCTAGGGCCGTTGCTAGGGCAGTTGTTAGGGCCGTTGGTAGGGCTGTTGCTAGGGCCGTTGTTAGGGCCGTTGCTAGGGCCGTTGCTAGGGCCCTTGTTAGGGCCGTTGCTAGGGCCGTTGCTAGGGCCGTTTCAAAGGCCGTTGTTAGGGCCGTTGCTAGGGCCCTTGTTAGGGCCGTTGCTAGGGCCGTTGTTAGGGCCGTTGCTAGGGCCGTTGTTAGGGCCGTTGCTAGGGCCGTTGCTAGGGCCGTTGCTAGGGTTGTTCCTAGGGCCGTTTCAAGGGCCGTTGTTAGGGCCGTTGCTAGGGCCCTTGTTAGGGCCGTTGCTAGGGCCGTTGTTAGGGCCGTTGCTAGGGCCGTTGCTAGGGCCGTTGTTAGGGCCGTTGCTAGGGCCCTTGTTAGGGCCGTTGCTAGGGCCGTTGCTAGGGCCGTTGCTAGGGCCGTTGCTAGGGCCCTTGTTAGGGCCGTTGCTAGGGCTATTGCTAAGGCCGTTGCTAGCGTCGTTGCTAGGGACCTTGTTAGGGCCGTTGAAAGGGCCGTTGCTAGGGCCTTTGGTAGGGCCGTTGCTAGGGCCGTTGCTAGGGCAGTTGCTAGGGCCGTTGTTAGGGCTGTTGCTAGGGCCGTTGTTAAAGCCGTTGCTAGGGCCGTTGCTATGGCCGTGGTTAGGGCCGTTGTTTGGGCCGTTGCTAGGGCCGTTGCTCGGGCCTTTGTTAGGGCCGTTGCTAGGGCCGTTGCTAGGGCCGTTGTTAGGGCCGTTGCTAGGGCCGTTTCAAAGGCCGTTGTTAGGGCCGTTGCTAGGGCCGTTGCTAGGGCCGTTGCTAGGGTTTTTCCTAGGGCCGTTTCAAGGGCCGTTGTTAGGGCCGTTGCTAGGGCCCTTGTTAGGGCCGTTGCTAGGGCCGTTGCTAGGGCCGTTGCTAGGGCCCTTGTTAGGGCCGTTGCTAGGGCCGTTGCTAGGGCCCTTGTTAGGGCCGTGGCTAGAGCCATTGCTAGGGCCGTTGCTAGGGCCGTTGCTAGGGCCGTTGCTAGGGCCCTTGTTAGGGCCGTTGCTAGGGCCCTTGTAAGGGCCGTTGCTAGGGCCCTTGTTAGGGCCGTTGCTAGGGCCCTTGTTAGGGCCGTTGCTAGGGCCCTTGATAGGGCCGATGCTAGGGCCCTTGTTAGGGCCCTTGCTAGGGCCATTGCTAGGGCCGTTGTTAGGGCCGTTGCTAGGGCCGTTGTTAGGGCCGTTTGTAGGGCCGTTGGTAGGGCCGTTGCTAGGGCCGTTGCTAGGGCCGTTGTTAGGGCCGTTGTTAGGGCCGTTGGTAGGGCCGTTGCTAGGGCCGTTGTTAGGGCCGTTGCTAGGGTCGTTGCTAGGGCCGTTGCTAGGGCCCTTGTTAGGGCCGTTGCTAGGGCCCTTGTTAGGGCCGTTGCTAGGGCCCTTGTTAGGGCCGTTGCTAGGGCCATTGCTAGGGCCGTTGTTAGGGCCGTTGCTAGGGCCGTTGTTAGGGCCGTTTGTAGGGCCGTTGGTAGGGCCGTTGCTAGGGCCGTTGCTAGGGCCGTTGTTAGGGCCGTTGTTAGGGCCGTTGGTAGGGCCGTTGCTAGGGCCGTTGTTAGGGCCGTTGCTAGGGTCGTTGCTAGGGCCGTTGCTAGGGCCCTTGTTAGGGCCGTTGCTAGGGCCCTTGTTAGGGCCGTTGCTAGGGCCCTTGTTAGGGCCGTTGCTAGGGCCGTTGCTAGGGCCGTTGTTACGGCCGTTGTTAGGGCCATTGTTAGGGCCGTTGCTAGGGCCGTTGCTAGGGCCGTTGCTAGGGCAGTTTTTAGGGCCGTTGGTAGGGCTGTTCCTAGGGCCGTTGTTAGGGCCGTTGCTAGGGCCGTTGCTAAGGTTGTTCCTAGGGCCGTTTCAAGGGCCGTTGTTAGGGCCGTTGCTAGGGCCCTTTTTAGGGCCGTTGCTAGGGCCGTTGTTAGGGCCGTTGCTAGGGCCGTTGCTAGGGCCCTTGTTAGGGCCGTTGCTAGGGCCCTTGTTAGGGCCGTTGCTAAGGCCGTTGCTAGGGTCGTTGCTAGGGCCCTTGTTAGGGCCGTTACTAGGGCCATTGCAAGGGCCGTTGTTAGGGCCGTTGCTAGGGCCCTTGTTAGGGCCGTTGCTAGGGCCGTTGCTAGGGCCGTTGCTAGGGCCCTTGTTAGGGCCGTTGCTAGGGCCGTTGCTAGGGCCGTTGCTAGGGCCCTTGTTAGGGCCGTTGCTAGTGCCATAGCTAGGGCCGTTGCTAGGGCCGTTGCTAGGGCCGTTGCTAGGGCCCTTGTTAGGGCCGTTGCTAGGGCCCTTGTTAGGGCCGTTGCTAGGGCCCTTGTTAGGGCCGTTTCTAGGGCCGTTGCTAGGGCCGTTGCTAGGGCCCTTGTTAGGGCCGTTGCTAGGGCCGTTGTTAGGGCCGTTGCTAGGGCCGTTGCTAGGGCCGTTTCTAGGGCCGTTGCTAGGGCCGTTGCTAGGGCCGTTGTTAGGGCCGTTGCTAGGGCCGTTGTTAAAGCCGTTGCTAGGGCCGTTGCTATGGCCGTGGTTAGGGCCGTTGTTTGGGCCGTTGCTAGGGCCGTTGCTAGGGCCTTTGTTAGGGCCGTTGCTAGGGCCGTTGCTAGGGCCGTTGCTAGGGCCGTTGCTAGGGCCGTTGCTAGGGCCGTGGTAGGGCCGTTGTTAGGGCCGTTGCTAGGGCCGTTGCTAGGGCCGTTGTTAGGGCCGTTGCTAGGGCCGTTGCTAGTGCCGTTGCTAGGGCCGTTGCTAGGGCCGTTGCTAGGGCCGTTGCTAGGGCCGTTGCTAGGGCCGTTGCTAGGGCCGTTGCTAGGGCCGTTGCAAGGGCCGTTGTTAGGGCCGTTGCTAGGGCCGCTGTGAGGGCCGTTGCTAGGGCCGTTGTTAGGGCCGTTACTAGGGCCGTTGCTAGGGCCGTTGCTAGGACCGTTGCAAGGGCCGTTGTTAGGGCCGTTGCTAGGGCCGTTGCTAGGACCGTTGCAAGGGCCCTTGTTAGGGCCGTTGCTAGGGCCTTTGTTGGGCCGTTGCTAGGGCCGTTGCTAGGGCCGTTGTTAGGGCCGTTGTTAGGGCCCTTGTTTGGGCCGTTGCTAGGGCCCTTGTTAGGGCCGTTGCTAGGGCCGTTGCTAGGGCCCTTGTTAGGGCCGTTGCTAGGGCCCTTGTTTGGGCCGTTGGTAGGGCCGTTCCTAGGGCCGTTGCTAGGGCCGTTGCAAGTGCCGTTGTTAGGGCCGTTGCTAGGGCCCTTTTTAGAGCCGTTGCTAGGGCCGTTGCTAGGGATGTTGCTAGGGCCGTTGTAAGGTCCGTTGCTAGGGCCGTTACTAGGGCTGTTGCTAGGGCCGTTGCTAGGGCCGTTGTTAGGGCCGTAGTTAGGGCCCTTGTTTGGGCCGTTGCTAGGGCCCTTGTTAGGGCCGTTGCTAGGGCCGTTGCTAGGGCCGTTTCAAAAACCGTTGTTAGGGTCGTTGCTAGGGCCCTTGTTAGGGTCGTTGCTAGGGGCGTTGTTAGGGCCGTTGCTAGGGCCGTTGCTAGGGTTGTTCCTAGGGCTGTTTCAAGGGCCGTTTTTAGGGCCGTTGCTAGGGCCCTTGTTAGGGCCGTTGCTAGGGCCGTTGTTAGGGCCGTTGCTAGGGCCGTTGCTAGGGCCCTTGTTAGGGCCGTTGCTAGGGCCCTTGTTAGGGCCGTTGCTAGGGCCCTTGTTAGGGCCGTTGCTAGGGCCCTTGTTAGGGCCGTTGCTAGGGCCGTTGCTAGGGCCGTTGTTAGGGCCGTTGCTAGGGCCGTTGTTAGGGCCGTTGGTAGGGCCGTTGGTAGGGCCGTTGCTAGGGCCGTTGTTAGGGCCGTTGCTAGGGTCGTTGCTAGGGCCGTTGCTAGGGCCCTTGTTAGGGCTGTTGCTAGGGCCCTTGTTAGGGCCGTTGCTAGGGCCCTTGTTAGGGCCGTTGCTAGGGCCCTTGTTAGGGCCGTTGCTAGGGCCCTTGTTAGGGCCGTTGTTAGGGCCTTAGTTTTGGCCCTTGTTAGGGCCGTTGCTAGGGCCGTTGCTAGGTCCGTTTCTAGGGCCGTTGCTAGGGCCCTTGTTAGGCCCGTTGCTAGGGCCCTTGTTAGGTCCGTTGCTAGGGCCGTTTCTAGGGCCGTTGCTAGAGCCGTTGCTAGGGCCGTGGTTAGGGCCCTTGTTAGGGCCGTTGCTAGGGCCGTTGCTAGGGCCGTTGCTAGGGCCGTTGCTAGGGCCGTTGCAAGGGCCCTTGTTAGGGCCGTTGCTAGGGCCGTTGTTAGGGCCGTTGCTAGGGCCGTTTCTAGGGCCGTTGCTAGGGCCCTTGTTAGGGCCGTTGCTAGGTCCGTTGTTAGGGCCGTTGCTAAAGCTGTTGCTAGGGCCGTTGCTAGGGCCGTTGCAAGGGTCGTTGTTAGGGCCGTTGTTAGGGCCCTTGTTAGGGCCGTTGCTAGGGCCGTTGTTAGGGCCGTTGCTAGGGCCCTTGTTTGGGCCGTTGCTAGGGCCCTTGTTTGGGCCGTTGCTAGGGCCGTTGCTAGGGCCGTTGCTAGGGCCGTTGCTAGGGCCATTGCTAGGGCCGTTGCTAGGGCCCTTGTTAGGTCCGTTGCTAGGGCCGTTGCCAGGGCGGTTGCTAGGGCCGTTGCTAGGGCCCTTGTTAGGTCCGTTGCTAGGGCCGTTGGTAGGGCCATTGTTAGGGCTTTTGGAGGATTAAGGTTAAGCGGTTAAGGTTAGGGTGAGGGTTAGGGTTAGGGTTATGTGGTTATGTTAGGCTTAAGGTTAGGGTTAGGGTTATGGGGTTAAGGTTAGGGTTGGGGTTAGGGTTAGGTTTAGGTTTAGGGTTAGGGTTAGGGTTATGGTTATTCTTAGATTTATGGTTTAAAATTTAGGGTTTATGGTTTAAGGTTTAGGGTTTAGGATTGTTTAAGTTTTAGGGTTGTTTAGGTTTAGGGTATAGGGTTTAGCATTTAAGATTGTTTAATGTTTAGGGTTGTTTAGGTTTTAGCGTTTAGAGTTGTTTAGGGTTTTTTAGGGTTGTTTATGATTTAGTGTTTAGGGTTGTTCAGGATTTATGATTTAGGATATTTTAAGGTTTAGGGTTTAAGGTTGTATAGTGTTTTAGTGTTTAGGGTATAATGTTTAGGGTTAAGGGTTTAGGGTGCTTTTGGAATTAGTGTTTAGGGTTTTTCGGGGTTTAGGGTTTAGGATTTAGGGTGTTAGGGTTAGTGTTAGAGTTAGGGTTAGGGTTAAGGTGAGGGTTAGGGTGAGGGTTAAGTTAGGGTTAGGGTTAAGGTTAGTGTTAGTGTTAGGGTAAGGGTTAGGGTTAGGGATAGGGTTAGGGTTAGGGTTAGGGTTAGGGTTAG
>NC_137955.1:370000-375000 GCF_963924665.1 Micromys minutus | reverse complement strand
TTAGGGTTAGTATTAGGGTTAGGGTTAGGGTTAGGATTAGGTTTAGGGTTAGGGTTAGGTTTAGGGTTAGGGTTAGGGTTAGGGTTAGGGTTAGGGTTAGGATTAGGGTTAGAGTTAGGGTTAGGGTAAGGGTTAGGGGTTAGGATTAGTGTTATGGTTATTGTTAGGTTTAGGGTTTAGGGTTTAGTGTTTAGGGTTTAAGGTTTAGGGTTTAGGATTGTTTAAGATTTAGGGTGGTTTAGGTTAAGGGTTTAGGGTTTAGAGTTTAGGATTGTTTAAGGTTTAGGGTTGTTTAGGGTATAGTGTTTAGGGTTAAAAGTTTAGGGTTGTTTAGAATTTAGTGTTTAGGGTTTAGGATTGTTTAAGGTTTAGTGTTTAAGGTTTAGGTTTTAGGGTTGTTTTGGGTTTAGTGTTTAGTGTTGTTTAGGGTATAGTGTTTATGGTTTAGGTTTTAGGGTTATTTAGGGTTTAGTGTTTAAGGTTTAGGGTATAGGGTTGTTTAGGGTTTAGTGTTTAGGGTTGTTTATGGTTTAGTCATTAGGGTTGTTTAGGGTTGTTTAGAGGTTAGTGTTTAGGGTTATTCAGGGTTTATGATTTAGGGTTGTTCAGGGTTTAGGATTTATGGTTGTTCAGGGTTTAGGATTTAGGGATTAAGGTTAAGGGGTTAGGGTTAGGGTTAGGGTTAGGGTTAGCATTAGGGTTAGAGTTAGGGTTAGAGTTAGGGTTATGGGGTTATGTTAGGCTTAAGGTTAGGGTTAGGGTTATGGGGTTAAGGTTAGGGTTGGGGTTAGGGTTAGGTTTAGGTTTAGGGTTAGGGTTAGGGTTATAGTTATTCTTAGATTTATGGTTTAAAATTTAGGGTTTATGGTTTAAGGTTTAGGGTTTAGGATTGTTTAAGTTTTAGGGTGGTTTAGGTTTAGGGTATAGGGTTTAGCGTTTAAGATTGTTTAATGTTTAGGGTTGTTTAGGTTTTAGCGTTTAGAGTTGTTTAGGGTTTTTTAGGGTTGTTTATGATTTAGTGTTTAGGGTTGTTCAGGATTTATGATTTAGGATATTTTAAGGTTTAGGGTTTAAGGTTGTATAGTGTTTTAGGGTTTAGGGTATAATGTTTAGGGTTAAGGGTTTAGGGTGCTTTTGGAATTAGAATTTAGGGTTTTTCGGGGTTTAGGGTTTAGGATTTAGGGTGTTAGGGTTAGTGTTAGGGTTAGGTTTAGGGTTAAGGTGAGGGTTAGGGTGAGGGTTAAGGTTAGGGTTAGGGTTAAGGTTAGTGTTAGTGTTAGGGTAAGGGTTAGGGTTAGGGATAGGGTTAGGGTTAGGTTTAGGGTTAGGGTTAAGTTTAGGTTTAGGGTTAGGGTTAGGGTTAGGGTTAGGGGTTAGGGTTAGGGTTAGTGTTAGGGGTTAGGAGTTAGTGTTAGGGTTAGGGTTAGGGATAGGGTTAGGGTTAGGTTTAGTGTTAGGGTTATAATTAGGGGTTTACGTTTTAGTTTAGGATTAGTGTTAGGGTTAGAATTAGAAATAGGGTTAGTGTTAAAATTAGGGTCAGGGTTAGGTTTAGCGATATGGTTAGGGTTAGGGTTAAGGGTAGGGTTAGGGTTAGGGTTAGATTTAAAGTTTAGGGTTTAGTGTTAGGATTAGGGATAGTGTGAGGTTTAGGGTTAGGTTTAGCGTTAGGGTTAGGGTTAGTGTTTGGGTTATGATTAGTGTTATTATTAGGGTTAGGGTTAGGGTCAGGTTTAGGTTTAGGGTTAGGGTTAGGGTTAGGGATAGATTTAGGGTTAGGTTTAGGTTTATTGTTAGATTTAGGGTTTAGGGTTTAAGGTTTAAGGTTTAGGATTGTTTAAGGTTTAGGGTAGATTAGGTTTAGGGTTTAGAGTTTAGTATTATGGTTACGGTTAGGGTTAGGGTTATGGTTAGAGTTAGGGTTAGGGTTAGGGTTAAGGTTAGGGTTAGTGTTAGGGTTAGGGTTATGGTTAGTGTTAGGATTAGGGTTAGGGTTAGGGTCAGGGTTAGGTTTAGGGTTAGGGATAGGGTTAGGTTTAGATTTAGGGTTTGGTTTAGATTTATTGTTAGATTTAGGGTTTAGGGTTTAAGGTTTATGGTTTAGGATTGTTTAAGGTTTAGGGTGGATTAGGTTTAGGGTTTAGAGTTTAGTGTTATGGTTACGGTTAGGGTTAGGGTTAGGGATGGGGTTAGGGTTAGGGTTAGGTTTATGGTAATGGTTAGGGTTAGGTTTAGGGTTAGGGTTAGGGTAAAAGTTAGGGGGTTAGTGTTAGGGTTTGGGTTAGGGTTAGGGTTAGGGTTAGGGTTAGGTTAGGGTTAGGGTTAGGGTTAGGGTTAGGGGTTAGGGTTAGTGTAAGGGTTAGGGTTATTATTAGGGGGTTAGGTTTAAGTTTAGGATTAGTGTTAGGGTTAGAATTAGAAATAGGGTTAGTGTTAGGATTAGGGTCAGGGTTAGGTTTAGGGTTAGGGTTAGGGTTAGGGTTAGGGTTAGGGTCAGGGAGGGTTTAGGGTTAGGGTTAGGGTTAGGGTTAGATTTAGGGTTAGGTTTAGGTTTATTGTTAGATTTAGGATTTAGGGTCTATGGTTTATGGTTTAGGATTGTTTAAGGTTTAGGTTGGATTAGGTTTAGGGTTTAGAGTTTAGTGTTATGGTTACGGTTAGGGTTAGGGTTAGGGTTAGGGTTAGGATTAGGGTTAAGGTTGGGGTTAGGATTAGGTTTAGGGTTAGGGTTAGGGTTAGGGTTAGGATTAGGGTTAGGGTTAGGGTTAGGGTTAGGATTAGAGTTAGGGTTAGGGTTAGGGTAAGGGTTAGGGGTTCGGGTTAGGGTTATGGTTATTGTTAGGTTTAGGGTTTAGGGTTTAGTGTTTAGGGTTTAAGTTTTAGGGTTTATGATTGTTTAAGATTTAGGGTGGTTTAGGTTAAGGGTTTAGGGTTTAGAGTTTAGGATTGTTTAAGGTTTACGGTTGTTTAGGGTATAGTGTTTAGGGTTAAAAGTTTAGGGTTCTTTAGGGTTTAGTGTTTAGCGTTTTGGGTTGTTTAAGGTTTAGTGTTTAAGGTTTAGGTTTTAGGGTTGTTTTGGGTTTAGTGTTTAGTGTTGTTTAGGGTATAGTGTTAATGGTTTAGGGTTTAGGGTTATTTAGGGTTTAGTGTTTAAGGTTTAGGGTATAGGGTTGTTTAGGGTTTAGTGTTTAGGGTTGTTTATGGTTTAGTGATTAGGGTTGTTTAGGGTTGTTTAGAGGTTAGTGTTTAGGGTTATTCAGGGTTTATGATTTAGGGTTGTTCAGGGTTTAGGATTTATGGTTGTTCACGGTTTAGGATTTAGGGATTAAGGTTAAGGGGTTAGGGTTAGGGTTAGGGTTAGGGTTAGCATTAGGGTTAGAGTTAGGGTTAGAGTTAGGGTTATGGGGTTATGTTAGGCTTAAGGTTAGGGTTAGGGTTATGGGGTTAAGGTTAGGGTTGGGGTTAGGGTTAGGTTTAGGTTTAGTGTTAGGGTTAGGGTTATGGTTATTCTTAGATTTATGGTTTAAAATTTAGGGCTTATGGTTTAAGGTTTAGGGTTTAGGATTGTTTAAGTTTTAGGGTGGTTTAGGTTTAGGGTATAGAATTTAGCGTTTAAGATTGTTTAATGGTTAGGGTTGTTTAGGTTTTAGCGTTTAGAGTTGTTTAGGGTTTTTTAGGGTTGTTTATAATTTAGTGTTTAGGGTTGTTCAGGATTTACGATTTAGGATATTTTAAGGTTTAGGGTTTAAGGTTGTATAGTGTTTTAGGGTTTAGGGTATAATGTTTAGGGTTAAGGGTTTAGGGTTGTTTAGGGTATAGTGTTAATGGTTTTAGTGTTTAGACTTGTTTAGGGTTTAGTGTTTAGGGTTTAGGGTTTAGGGTTTTTTAGCGTTTAGTGTTTATAGTTTAGGGTTTAGGGTGCTTTTAAAATTAGTGTTTAGGGTTTTTCGGGGTTTAGGGTTTAGGATTTAGGGTGTTAGGTTTAGTGTTAGGGTTAGGTTTAGGGTTAAGGTGAGGGTTAGGGTGAGGGTTAAGGTTAGGGTTAGGGTTAAGGTTATTGTTAATGTTAGGGTAAGGGTTAGGGTTAGGGATAGGGTTAGGGTTAGGGTTAGGGTTAGGGTTAGGGTTAGGGTTAGGGTTAGGGTTAGGGTTAGGGGTTAGGGTTAGGGTTAGTGTTAGGGGTTAGGGGTTAGTGTTAGGGTTAGGGTTAGGGTTAGGCTTAGGGTTAGGTTTAGTGTTAGGGTTATTATTAGGGGGTTAGGTTTTAGTTTAGGATTAGTGTTAGGGTTAGAATTAGAAATAGGGTTAGTGTTAGGATTAGGGTCAGAGTTAGGTTTAGGGATAGGGTTAGGGTTAGGGTTAAGGGTAGGGTTAGGGTTAGGGTTAGATTTAAAGTTTAGGGTTTAGTGTTAGGATTAGGGATAGTGTGAGGTTTATGGTTAGGTTTAGGGTTAGGGTTAGGGTTAGTGTTTGGGTTATGATTAGTGTTAGGATTAGGGTTAGGGTTAGGGTCAGGTTTAGGTTTAGGGTTAGGGTTAGGGTTAGGGTTATATTTAGGGTTAGGTTTAGGTTTATTGTTAGATTTAGAATTTAGAGTTTAAGGTTTATGGTTTAGGATTGTTTAAGGTTTAGGGTGGATTAGGTTTAGGGTTTAGAGTTTAGTATAATGATTACGGTTAGGGTTAGGGTTAGAGTTAGAGTTAGGGTTAGGGTTAGGGTTAGTGTTAGGGTTAAGGTTAGGGTTAGTGTTAGGGTTAGGGCTATGGTTAGTGTTAGCATTAGGGTTAGGGTTAGGGTCAGGGTTAGGTTTAGCGTTAGGGATAGGGTTAGGGTTAGATTTAGGGTTAGGTTTAGGTTTATTGTTAGATTTAGGGTTTAGGGTTTAAGGTTTATGTTTTAGGATTGTTTAAGGTTTAGGGTGGATTAGGTTTAGGGTTTAGAGTTTAGTGTTATGGTTACGGTTAGGGTTAGGGTTAGGGATGGGGTTAGGTTTAGGGTTA
>NC_137955.1:360000-365000 GCF_963924665.1 Micromys minutus | reverse complement strand
GTTAGGTTTAGGTTTATTGTTAGATTTAGGATTTAGGGTCTAAGGTTTATGGTTTAGGATTGTTTAAGGTTTAGGGTGGATTAGGTTTAGGGTTTAGAGTTTATTGTTATGGTTACGGTTAGGGTTAGGGTTAGGGTTAGGATTAGGGTTAAGGTTGGGGTTAGGATTAGGTTTAGGGTTAGGGTTAGGGTTAGGGTTAGGGTTAGGGTTAGGGTTAGGGTTAGGGTTAGGGTTAATATTAGGGTTAGGGTTAGGTTTAGGGTAAGGGTTAGGGGTTAGGTTTAGGGTTATGGTTATTTTTAGGTTTACGGTTTAGGGTTTAGTGTTTAGGGTTTAAGGTTTAGGGTTTATGATTGTTTGAGATTTAGGGTGGTTTAGGTTAAGGGTTTAGGATTTAGAGTTTATAATTGTTTAAGGTTTAGGGTTGTTTAGGGTATAGTGTTTAGGGTTAAAAGTTTAGGGTTGTTTAGGGTTTAGTGTTTAGGGTTTAGGGTTGTTTAAGGTTTAGTGTTTAAGGTTTAGGGTTTAGGGTTGTTTTGGGTTTAGTGTTTAGTGTTGTTTAGTGTATAGTGTTAATGGTTTAGGGTTTAGGGTTATTTAGGGTTTAGTGTTTAAGTTTTAGGGTATAGGGTTGTTTAGGGTTTAGTGTTTAGAGTTGTTTATGGTTTAGTGATTAGGGTTGTTTAGGGTTGTTTAGAGGTTAGTGTTTAGGGTTATTCAGGGTTTATGATTTAGGGTTGTTCAGGGTTTAGGATTTATGGTTGTTCAGGGTTTAGGATTTAGGGATTAAGGTTAAGGGGTTAGGGATAGGGTTAGGGTTAGGGTTAGCATTAGGGTTAGAGTTAGGGTTAGAGTTAGGTTTATGAGGTTATGTTAGGCTTAAGTTTAGGGTTAGGGTTATGGGGTTAAGGTTAGGGTTGGGGTTAGGGTTAGGTTTAGGTTTAGGGTTAGGGTTAGGGTTATGGTTATTCTTAGATTTATGGTTTAAAATTTAGGGCTTATGGTTTAAGGTTTAGGGTTTAGGATTGTTTATGTTTTAGGGTGGTTTAGGTTTAGGGTATAGAATTTAGCGTTTAAGATTTTTTAATGGTTAGGGTTGTTTAGGTTTTAGCGTTTAGAGTTGTTTAGGGTTTTTTAGGGTTGTTTATAATTTAGTGTTTAGGGTTGTTCAGGATTTATGATTTAGGATATTTTAAGGTTTAGGGTTTAAGGTTGTATAGTGTTTTAGGGTTTAGGGTATAATGTTTAGGGTTAAGGTTTTAGGGTTGTTTAGCGTTTAGTGTTTATAGTTTAGGGTTTAGGGTGCTTTTGGAATTAGTGTTTAGGGTTTTTCGGGGTTTAGGGTTTAGGATTTAGGGTGTTAGGTTTAGTGTTAGTGTTAGGTTTGGGTTAAGGTGAGGGTTAGGGTGAGGGTTAAGGTTAGGGTTAGGGTTAAGGTTAGTGTTAGTGTTAGGGTAAGGGTTAGGGTTAGGGATAGGGTTAGGGTTAGGGTTAGTGTTAGGGTTAGGGTTAGGGTTAGTGTTAGGGTTAGGGTTAGGTTTAGTGTTAGGGTTATTATTAGGGGGTTAGGTTTTAGTTTAGGATTAGTGTTTGGGTTAGAATTAGAAATAGGGTTAGTGTTAGGATTAGGGTCAGGGTTAGGTTTAGGGATAGGGTTAGGGTTAGGGTTAAGTTTAGGTTTAGGGTTAGGGTTAGATTTAAAGTTTAGGGTTTAGTGTTAGGATTAGGGATAGTGTGAGGTTTAGGGTTAGATTTAGGGTTAGGGTTAGGGTTAGTGTTTGGGTTATGATTAGTGTTAGGATTAGGGTTAAGATTAGGGTCAGGTTTAGGTTTAGGGTTAGGGTTAGGGTTAGGGTTATATTTAGGGTTAGGTTTAGGATTATTGTTAGATTTAGGGTTTAGGGTTTAAGGTTTATGGTTTAGGATTGTTTAAAGTTTAGGGTGGATCAGGTTTAGGGTTTAGAGTTTAGTATTATGGTTACGGTTAGGGTTAGTGTTAGGGTTAGAGTTAGGGATAGGGTTAGGGTCATGGTTAGGTTTAGGGTTAGTGATTGGGTTAGGGTTAGATTTAGGGTTAGGTTTAGGTTTATTGTTAGATTTAGGGTTTAGGGTTTAAGGTTTATGGTTTAGGATTGTTTAAGGTTTAGGGTGCATTAGGTTTAGGGTTTAGAGTTTAGTGTTATGGTTACGGTTAGGGTTAGGGTTAGGGATGGGGTTATGGTTAGGGTTAGGGTTATGGTAAGGCTTAGGGTTAGGGTTAGGGTTAGGGTTAGGGTAAAAGTTAGGGGGTTAGTGTTAGGGTTTAGGTTAGGGTTAAGGTTAGGGTTAGGGTTAGGTTAGGGTTAGGGTTAGGGTTAGTGTTAGGGGTTAGGGTTAGTGTTATGGTTAGGGTTATTATTAGGGGGTTAGGTTTAAGTTTAGGATTAGTGTTAGGGTTAGAATTAGAAATAGGTTTAGTGTTAGGATTAGGGTCAGGGTTAGGTTTAGGGTTAGGGTTAGGGTTAGGGTTAGGGTCAGGGAGGGTTTAGGGTTAGGGTTAGGGTTAGGGTTAGATTTAGGGTTAGGTTTAGGTTTATTGTTAGATTTAGGATTTAGGGTCTATGGTTTATGGTTAAGGATTGTTTAAGGTTTAGGCTGGATTAGGTTTAGGGTTTAGAGTTTAGTGTTATGGTTACGGTTAGGGTTAGGGTTAGGGTTAGGGTTAGGATTAGGGTTAAGGTTAGGGTTAGGATTAGGTTTAGGATTAGGTTTAGGGTTAGGGTTAGGGTTAGGGTTAGGGTTAGGGTTAGGGTTAGGATTAGGGTTAGGGTTAGGGTTAGGGTAAGGGTAAGGGGTTAGGGTTAGGGTTATGGTTATTGTTAGGTTTAGGGTTTAGGGTTTAGTGTTTAGGGTTTAAGGTTTAGGGTTTAGGATTGTTTAAGATTTAGGGTGGTTTAGGTTAAGGGTTTAGGGTTTAGAGTTTAGGATTGTTTAAGGTTTAGGGTTCTTTAGGGTATAGTGTTTAGTGTTAAAAGTTTAGTGTTGTTTAGGGTTTAGTGTTTAGGGTTTAGGGTTGTTTAAGGTTTAGTGTTTAAGGTTTAGGTTTTAGGGTTGTTTTGCGTTTAGTGTTTAGTGTTGTTTAGGGTATAGTGATTAGGGTTTTTTAGGGTTGTTTAGAGGTTAGTGTTTAGGGTTATTCAGGGTTTATGATTTAGGGTTGTTCAGGGTTTAGGATTTATGGTTGTTCAGGGTTTAGGATTTAGGGATTAAGGTTAAGTGGTTAGGGTTAGGGTTAGTGTTAGGGTTAGGGTTAGCGTTAGGGTTAGGGTTAAGGTTAGGGTTAGGGTCAGGGTTAGGGTTATGGTTAGTGTTCGGATTAGGGTTAGGGTTAGGGTCAGGGTTAGGTTTAGGGTTAGGGTTAGGGTTAAGGTTAGATTTAGGGTCAGGTTTAGGTTTATTGTTAGATTTAGGGTTTAGGGTTTAATGTTTATGGTTTAGGATTGTTTAAGGTTAAGGGTGGATTAGGTTTAGAGTTTAGAGTTTAGTGTTATGGTTACGGTTAGTGTTAGGGTTAGGGTTAGGGTTAGGGTTAGGGTTAGGGTTAGGGTAATGGTTAGGGTTAGGGTTAGGGTTAGGGTTAGGGTAAGGGTTAAGGGTTAGGGTTAGGGTTAGTGTTAGGGTTAGGGTTATTATTAGGGGGTTAGGTTTAAGTTTAGGATTATTGTTAGGGTTAGAATTAGAAATAAGGTTAGTGTTAGGATTAGGGTCAGGGTTAGGTTTAGGGTTAGGGTTAGGGTTAGGGTTAGGGTCAGGGAGTGTTTAGGGTTAGGGTTAGGGTTAGGGTTAGATTTAGGGTTAGGTTTAGGTTTATTGTTAGATTTAGGATTTAGGGTCTAAGGTTTATGGTTTAGGATTGTTTAAGGTTTAGGGTGGATTAGGGTTAGGGTTTAGAGTTTAGTGTTATGGTTACGGTTAGGGTTAGGGTTAGGGTTAGGATTAGGGTTAAGGTTAGGGTTAGGATTAGGTTTAGGGTTAGGGTTAGTGTTAGGGTTATGGTTAGGGTTAGGGTTAGGGTTAGGATTAGGGTTAGAGTTAGGGTTAGGGTAAGGGTTAGGGGTGTGGGTTAGTGTTATGGTTATTGTTAGGTTTAGGGTTTAGGGTTTAGTGTTTAGAGTTTAAGGTTTAGGGTTTAGGATTGTTTAAGATTTAGGGTGGTTTAGGTTAAGGGTTTAGGGTTTAGAGTTTAGGATTGTTTAAGGTTTAGGGTTGTTTAGGGTATAGTGTTTAGGGTTAAAAGTTTAGGGTTGTTTAGGCTTTAGTGTTTAGGGTTTAGGATTGTTTAAGGTTTAGTGTTTAAGGTTTAGGTTTTAGGGTTGTTTTGGGTTTAGTGTTTAGTGTGTTTAGGGTATAGTGTTAATGGTTTAGGGTTTAGGGTTATTTAGGGTTAAGTGTTTAAGGTTTAGGGTATAGGGTTGTTTAGGGTTTAGTGTTTAGGGTTGTTTATGGTTTAGTGATTAGGGTTGTTTAGGGTTGTTTAGATGTTAGTGTTTAGGGTTATTCAGGGTTTATGATTTAGGGTTGTTCAGGGTTTAGGATTTATGGTTGTTCAGGGTTTAGGATTTATAGATTAAGGTTAAGGGGTTAGGGTTTGGGTTAGGGTTAGGGTTAGCATAGGGTTAGAGTTAGGGTTAGAGTTAGGGTTATGGGGTTATGTTAGGCTTAAGGTTAGGGTTAGGGTTATGGGGTTAAGGTTAGGGTTGTGGTTAGATTTAGGTTTAGGTTTAGGGTTAGAATTGGGTTATGGTTATTCTTAGATTTATGGTTTAAAATTTAGGGTTTATGGTTTAAGGTTTAGGGTTTAGGATTGTTTACGTTTTAGGGTGGTTTAGGTTTAGGGTATAGGGTTTAGCGTTTAAGATTGTTTAATGTTTATGGTTGTTTAGGTTTTAGCGTTTAGAGTTGTTTAGGGTTTTTTAGGGTTGTTTATGATTTAGTGTTTAGGGTTGTTCAGGATTTATGAT
>NC_137955.1:350000-355000 GCF_963924665.1 Micromys minutus | reverse complement strand
GGGTTAGGGTTAGATTTAGGGTTAGGGTTATGGTTAGGGTTAAGGTTAGGGTTAGGGTTAGGGTTAGGGTTATGGTTAGTGTTAGGATTAGGGTTAGGGTTATGGTCAGGGTTAGGTTTAGTGTTAGGGTTAGGGTTAGGGATAGATTTAGGGTTAGGTTTAGGTTTATTGTTAGATTTAGGGTTTAGGGTTTAAGGTTTATGGTTTAGGATTTTTTAAGGTTTAGGGTGGATTAGGTTTAGGGTTTAGAGTTTAGTGTTATGGTTAAGGTTAAGGTTAGGGTTAGGGTTAGGGTTAGGGTTAGGGTTAGGGTTAGGGTTAGTGTTACGGTTAGGGTTAGGGTTAGGGTTACGGTTAGGGTTAGGGTTAGGGTTAGGGTAAGGGTTATGATTATGTTTCTTGTTAGGTTTAGGGTTAGGGTTAGGGTTAAGGTTAGGTTTAGAGTTAGGGTTAGGTTTATGGTTAGGCTTAAGGTTAGGGTTAGGTTTAGGGTTAGGGTTACGGTTAGGGTTAGGTTTAGGGTTAGGGTTAGGGTTAGGGTTAGGGTTAGGTTTATTTTTAGGTTTAGGGTTTAGTGTTTAGGGTCTAAGGTTTTGGGTTTAGGATTGTTTAAAGTTTAGGGTAGATTAGGTTTAGGGTTTAGAGTTTAGTGTTAAGGTTAGGGTTAGGTTTAGGGTTTAGGGTTTAGTGTTCGGATTAGGGTTAGGGTTACGGTTAAGTTTAGGGTTACGTTTAGGGTCATGGATATTGTTAGGTTTAGGGTTTAGGGTTTAGTGTAAAGGTTTAGGATTTAGGATTGTTTAAGGTTTAGGGTGGATTATTTTTAGGGTTTAGAGTTTTGTGTTTGGGATATCGTTAGTGTTAGGTTTAGGGTTTAGGGATTACTGTTAGGGTTAGGGTTAGGGTTAGGGTTAAGGTTAGTGTTAGGTTTAGGGTTAGGGTTAGGGTTAGGTTTAGGTTTATTGTTAGGATTAGGGTTAGAGTTAGGATTAGGGTTAGGGTTAGGGTTAGGGTTAGGGTCAGGTTTAGGGTTAGGGTTAGGGTTAGGATTAGGTTTAGTGTTAGTGTTAGGTTTAGGGTTAGGGTTAGTGTTAGGGTTAGGTTTAGTGTTAGGGTTACGTTTAGGGTTAGGGTTAGGGTTAGGATTAGGGTTAGGGTTATGGTAATTGTTAGGTTTAGGGTTTAAGGTTTAGGGTTTAGGATTGTTTAAGGTTTATCGTAACTTAAATTTAGGGTTTACAATTTAGTGTTAGGGTTATGGTTAGTGTTAGGGTTAGGGTTAGGTTTAGGGTTCAGGGTTTAGGGTTTAGGATTGTTTAAGGTTTAGGGTAGATTAGGTTTATGATTTAAAGTTTAGTTTTAGGGTTAGGGTTAGGTTTAGGGTTTAGGGTTTAGTGTTAGGATTAGGGTTAGGGTTAAAGTTAGGGTTAGGGTAAGGGTTAGGATTAGGTTTAGGGTTAGGGTTAGGGTTAGGGTTAGGGTTAGGGTTAGGATTAGGGTTAGGGTTAGGGTTAGGGTAAGGGTTAGGGGATAGGGTTAGGGTTATGGTTATTGTTAGGTTTAGGGTTTAGGGTTTAGTGTTTAGGGTATAAGGTTTAGGGTTTATGATTGTTTAAGATTTAGGGTGGTTTAGGTTAAGGGTTTAGGGTTTAGAGTTTAGGATTGTTTAAGGTTTAGGGTTGTTTAGGGTATAGTGTTGAGGGTTAAAAGTTTAGGGTAGTTTAGGGTTTAGTGTGTAGGGTTTAGGGTTGTTTAAGGTTTAGTGTTTAAGGTTTAGGTTTTAGGGTTGTTTTGGGTTTAGTGTTTAGTGTTATTTAGGGTATAGTGTTAATGGTTTAGGGTTTAGGGTTATTTAGGGTTTAGTGTTTAAGGTTTAGGGTATAGGGTTGTTTAGGTTTTAGTGTTTAGGGTTGTTTATGGTTTAGTGATTAGGGTTGTTTAGGGTTGTTTAGAGGTTAGTGTTTAGGGTTTTTCAGGGTTTATGATTTAGGGTTGTTCAGGGTTTAGGATTTATGGTTGTTCAGGGTTTAGGATTTAGGTATTAAGGTTAAGGGGTTAGGGTTAGGGTTAAGTTTAGGGTTAGGTTTAGGGTTAGGGTTAGGGTTAGGGTTAGGGTTAGGGTTAAGGTTAGGGTTAGGGTTAGGGTTAGGGTTATGGTTAGTGTTAGGATTAGGGTTAGGGTTAGGGTCAAGGTTAGGTTTAGGGTTAGGGTTAGGGTTAGGGTTAGATTTAGGGTCAGGTTTAGGTTTATTGTTAGATTTAGGGTTTAGGGTTTAAAGTTTATGGTTTAGGATTGTTTAAGGTTTAGGGTGGATTAGTTTTAGTGTTTAGAGTTTATTGTTATGGTTACAGTTAGGGTTAGGGTTAGGGTTAGGGTTAGGGTTAGGGTTAGGGTTAGGGTAATGGATAGGGTTAGGGTTAGGGTTAGGGTTAGGGTAAGGGTTAGGGGTTAGTGTTAGGGTTAGGGTTAGGGTTAGGGTTAGGGTTAGGGTTAAGGTTAGGGTTAGGGTTAGGGTTAGGGTTAGGGGTTAGGGTTAGGGTTAGTGTTAGGGGTTAGGGGTTAGTGTTAGGGTTAGGGTAAGTGTTAGGGTTAGGGTTAGGTTTAGTGTTAGGGTTATTATTAGGGGGTTGCGTTTTAGTTTAGGATTAGTGTTAGGGTTAGAATTAGAAATAGGGTTAGTGTTAGGATTAGGGTCAGGGTTGGGTTTAGCGATATGGTTAGGGTTAGGGTTAAGGGTAGGGTTAGGGTTAGGGTTAGATTTAACGTTTAGGGTTTAGTGTTAGGATTAGGGATAGTGTGAGGTTTAGGGTTAGGTTTAGGGTTAGGGTTAGGGTTAGTGTTTGGGTTATGATTAGTGTTATTATTAGGGTTAGGGTTAGGGTCAGGTTTAGGTTTAGGTTTAGGGTTAGGGTTAGGGATAGATTTAGGGTTAGGTTTAGGTTTATTGTTAGATTTAGGGTTTAGGGTTTAAGGTTTAAGGTTTAGGATTGTTTAAGGTTTAGGGTAGATTAGGTTTAGGGTTTAGAGTTTAGTATTATGGTTACGGTTAGGGTTAGGGTTAGGGTTAGAGTTAGGGTTAGGGTTAGGGTTAGGGTTAGGGTTAAGGTTAGGGTTAGTGTTAGGGTTAGGGTTATGGTTAGTGTTAGGATTAGGGTTAGGGTTAGGATCAGGGTTAGGTTTAGGGTTAGGGATAGGGTTAGGGTTAGATTTAGGGTTAGGTTTAGATTTATTGTTAGATTTAGGGTTTAGGGTTTAAGGTTTATGGTTTAGGATTGTTTAAGGTTTAGGGTGGATTAGGTTTAGGGTTTAGAGTTTAGTGTTATGGTTACGGTTAGGGTTAGGGTTGGGGATGGGGTTAGGGTTAAGTTTAGGTTTATGGTAATGGTTAGGGTTAGGGTTAGGGTTAGGGTTAGGGTAAAAGTTAGGGGGTTAGTGTTAGGGTTTGGGTTAGGGTTAGGGTTAGGGTTAGGGTTAGGTTAGTTTTAGGGTTAGGGTTAGGGGTTAGGGTTAGTGTTAGGGTTAGGGTTATTATTAGAAGGTTAGGTTTAAGTTTAGGATTAGTGTTAGGGTTAGAATTAGAAATAGGGTTAGTGTTAGGATTAGGGTCAGGGTTAGGTTTAGGGTTAGGGTTAGGGTTAGGGTTAGGGTTAGGGTCAGGGAGGGTTTAGGGTTAGGGTTAGGGTTAGGGTTAGATTTAGGGTTAGGTTTAGGTTTATTGTTAGATTTAGGATTTAGGGTCTAAGGTTTATGGTTTAGGATTGTTTAAGGTTTCGGGTGGATTAGGTTTAGGGTTTAGAGTTTAGTGTTATGGTTAAGGTTAGGGTTAGGGTTAGGGTAAGGGTTAGGATTAGGGTTAAGGTTGGGGTTAGGATTAGGTTTAGGGTTAGGGTTAGGGTTAGGGTTAGGGTTAGGGTTAGGGTTAGGGTTAGGGTTAGGGTTAGGATTAGGGTTAGGGTTAGGGTTAGGGTAAGGGTTAGGGGTTAGGGTTAGGGTTATGGTTATTGTTAGGTTTAGGGTTTAGGGTTTAGTGTTTAGGGTTTAAGGTTTAGGGTTTATGATTGTTTAAGATTTAGGGTGGTTGAGGTTAAGGGTTTAGGGTTTAGAGTTTAGGATTGTTTAAGGTTTAGGGTTGTTTAGGGTATAGTGTTTAGGGTTAAAAGTTTAGGGTTGTTTAGGGTTTAGTGTTTAGGGTTTAGGGTTGTTTAAGGTTTAGTGTTTAAGGTTTAGGTTTTAGGGTTGTTTTGGGTTTAGTGTTTAGTGTTGTTTAGGGTATAGTGTTAATGGTTTAGGGTTTAGGGTTATTTAGGGTTTAGTGTTTAAGGTTTAGGGTATAGGGTTGTTTAGGGTTTAGTGTTTAGGGTTGTTTATGGTTTAGTGATTAGTGTTGTTTAGGGTTGTTTAGAGGTTAGTGTTTAGGGTTATTCAGGGTTTATGATTTAGGGTTGTTCAGGGTTTAGGATTTATGGTTGTTCAGGGTTTAGGATTTAGGGATTAAGGTTAAGGGGTTAGGGTTAGGGTTAGGGTTAGGGTTAGGGTTAGGTTTAGGGTTAGCATTAGGGTTAGAGTTAGGGTTAGAGTTAGGGTTATGGGGTTATGTTAGGCTTAAGGTTAGGGTTAGGGTTATGGGGTTAAGGTTAGGGTTGGGGTTAGGGTTAGGTTTAGGTTTAGGGTTAGGGTTAGAGTTATGGTTATTCTTAGATTTATGGTTTAAAATTTAGGGCTTATGGTATAAGGTTTAGGGTTTAGGATTGTTTAAGTTTTAGGGTGGTTTAGGTTTAGGGTATAGAATTTAGCGTTTAAGATTGTTTAATGTTTAGGGTTGTTTAGGTTTTAGCGTTTAGAGTTGTTTAGGGTTTTTTAGGGTTTTTATAATTTAGTGTTTAGGGTTGTTCAGGATTTATGGTTTAGGATATAATAAGGTTTAGGGTTTAAGGTTGTATAGTGTTTTAGGGTTTAGGGTATAATGTTTAGGGTTAAGGGTTTAGGGTTGTTTAGGGTA
>NC_137955.1:342500-347500 GCF_963924665.1 Micromys minutus | reverse complement strand
TTAGGGTTAGGGTTAGGGTTAGGGTTAGGGTTAGGGTTAGTGTTACGGTTAGGGTTAGGGTTAGGGTTACGGTTAGGGTTAGGGTTAGGGTTAGGGTAAGGGTTATGATTATGTTTCTTGTTAGGTTTAGGGTTAGGGTTAGGGTTAAGGTTAGGTTTAGAGTTAGGGTTAGGTTTATGGTTAGGCTTAAGGTTAGGGTTAGGTTTAGGGTTAGGGTTACGGTTAGGGTTAGGTTTAGGGTTAGGGTTAGGGTTAGGGTTAGGGTTAGGTTTATTTTTAGGTTTAGGGTTTAGTGTTTAGGGTCTAAGGTTTTGGGTTTAGGATTGTTTAAAGTTTAGGGTAGATTAGGTTTAGGGTTTAGAGTTTAGTGTTAAGGTTAGGGTTAGGTTTAGGGTTTAGGGTTTAGTGTTCGGATTAGGGTTAGGGTTAGGGTTAAGTTTAGGGTTACGTTTAGGGTCATGGATATTGTTAGGTTTAGGGTTTAGGGTTTAGTGTAAAGGTTTAGGATTTAGGATTGTTTAAGGTTTAGGGTGGATTATTTTTAGGGTTTAGAGTTTTGTGTTTGGGATATCGTTAGTGTTAGGTTTAGGGTTTAGGGATTACTGTTAGGGTTAGGGTTAGGGTTAGGGTTAAGGTTAGTGTTAGGTTTAGGGTTAGGGTTAGGGTTAGGTTTAGGTTTATTGTTAGGATTAGGGTTAGAGTTAGGATTAGGGTTAGGGTTAGGGTTAGGGTTAGGGTCAGGTTTAGGGTTAGGGTTAGGGTTAGGATTAGGTTTAGTGTTAGTGTTAGGTTTAGGGTTAGGGTTAGTGTTAGGGTTAGGTTTAGTGTTAGGGTTACGTTTAGGGTTAGGGTTAGGGTTAGGATTAGGGTTAGGGTTATGGTAATTGTTAGGTTTAGGGTTTAAGGTTTAGGGTTTAGGATTGTTTAAGGTTTATCGTAACTTAAATTTAGGGTTTACAATTTAGTGTTAGGGTTATGGTTAGTGTTAGGGTTAGGGTTAGGTTTAGGGTTCAGGGTTTAGGGTTTAGGATTGTTTAAGGTTTAGGGTAGATTAGGTTTATGATTTAAAGTTTAGTTTTAGGGTTAGGGTTAGGTTTAGGGTTTAGGGTTTAGTGTTAGGATTAGGGTTAGGGTTAAAGTTAGGGTTAGGGTAAGGGTTAGGATTAGGTTTAGGGTTAGGGTTAGGGTTAGGGTTAGGGTTAGGGTTAGGATTAGGGTTAGGGTTAGGGTTAGGGTAAGGGTTAGGGGATAGGGTTAGGGTTATGGTTATTGTTAGGTTTAGGGTTTAGGGTTTAGTGTTTAGGGTATAAGGTTTAGGGTTTATGATTGTTTA
The DNA here is from genome assembly GCF_963924665.1 of Micromys minutus. NCBI lineage: Eukaryota > Metazoa > Chordata > Mammalia > Rodentia > Muridae > Micromys > Micromys minutus. The sequence goes on along the minus strand of NC_137955.1, from coordinate 346,167 downwards.
AGATTTAGGGTGGTTTAGGTTAAGGGTTTAGGGTTTAGAGTTTAGGATTGTTTAAGGTTTAGGGTTGTTTAGGGTATAGTGTTGAGGGTTAAAAGTTTAGGGTAGTTTAGGGTTTAGTGTTTAGGGTTTAGGGTTGTTTAAGGTTTAGTGTTTAAGGTTTAGGTTTTAGGGTTGTTTTGGTTTTAGTGTTTAGTGTTATTTAGGGTATAGTGTTAATGGTTTAGGGTTTAGGGTTATTTAGGGTTTAGTGTTTAAGGTTTAGGGTATAGGGTTGTTTAGGTTTTAGTGTTTAGGGTTGTTTATGGTTTAGTGATTAGGGTTGTTTAGGGTTGTTTAGAGGTTAGTGTTTAGGGTTTTTCAGGGTTTATGATTTAGGGTTGTTCAGGGTTTAGGATTTATGGTTGTTCAGGGTTTAGGATTTAGGTATTAAGGTTAAGGGGTTAGGGTTAGGGTTAAGTTTAGGGTTAGGTTTAGGGTTAGGGTTAGGGTTAGGGTTAGGGTTAGGGTTAAGGTTAGGGTTAGGGTTAGGGTTAGGGTTATGGTTAGTGTTAGGATTAGGGTTAGGGTTAGGGTCAAGGTTAGGTTTAGGGTTAGGGTTAGGGTTAGGGTTAGATTTAGGGTCAGGTTTAGGTTTATTGTTAGATTTAGGGTTTAGGGTTTAAAGTTTATGGTTTAGGATTGTTTAAGGTTTAGGGTGGATTAGTTTTAGTGTTTAGAGTTTATTGTTATGGTTACAGTTAGGGTTAGGGTTAGGGTTAGGGTTAGGGTTAGGGTTAGGGTTAGGGTAATGGATAGGGTTAGGGTTAGGGTTAGGGTTAGGGTAAGGGTTAGGGGTTAGTGTTAGGGTTAGGGTTAGGGTTAGGGTTAGGGTTAGGGTTAGGGTTAGGGGTTAGGGTTAGTGTTAGGGTTAGGGTTATTATTAGGGGGTTAGGTTTAAGTTTAGGATTAGTGTTAGGGTTAGAATTAGAAATAGGGTTAGTGTTAGGATTAGGGTCAGGGTTAGGTTTAGGGTTAGGGTTAGGGTTAGGGTTAGGGTCAGGGAGGGTTGAGGGTTAAGGTTAGGGTTAGGGTTAGATTTAAGGTTAGGTTTAGGTTTATTGTTAGATTTAGGATTTAGGGTCTAAGGTTTATGGTTTAGGATTGTTTAAGGTTTAGGGTGGATTAGGTTTAGGGTTTAGAGTTTAGTGTTATGGTTAAGGTTAGGGTTAGGGTTAGGGTTAGGATTAGGTTTAAGGTTAGGGTTAGGATTAGGTTTAGGGTTAATGTTAGGGTTAGGGTTAGGGTTAGGGTTAGGGTTAGGGTAAGGGTTAGGATTAGGGTTAGGGTTTGGGTTAGGGTAAGGGTTAGGGGTTAGGGTTAGGGTTATGGTTATTGTTAGGTTTAGGGTTTAGGGTTTAGTGTTTAGGGTTTAAGGTTTAGGGTTTAGGATTGTTTAAGATTTAGGGTGGTTTAGGTTAAGGGTTTAGGGTTTAGACTTTAGGATTGTTTAAGGTTTAGGGTTGTTTAGGGTATAGTGTTTAGGGTTAAAAGTTTAGGGTTGTTTAGGCTTTAGTGTTTAGGGTTTAGGGTTGTTTAAGTTTTAGTGTTTAAGGTTTAGGTTTTAGGGTTGTTTTGGGTTTAGTGTTTAGTGTTGTTTAGGGTATAGTGTTAATGGTTTAGGTTTTAGGGTTATTTAGGGTTTAGTGTTTAAGGTTTAGGGTATAGGGTTGTTTAGGGTTTAGTGTTTAGGGTTGTTTATGGTTTAGTGATTAGGGTTGTTTAGGGTTGTTTAGAGGTTAATGTTTAGGGTTATTCAGGGTTTATGATTTAGGGTTGTTCAGGGTTTAGGATTTATGGTTGTTCAGGGTTTAGTATTTAGGGATTAAGGTTAAGGGGTTAGGGTTAGGGTTAGGGTTAGGGTTAGGGTTAGGGTTAGGGTTAGGGTTAGGGTTAGGTTAGGGTTAGGGTTAGGGTTAGGGTTAGGTTAGGGTTAGGGTTAGGGTTAGGGTTAGGGTTTAGGGTTTACTGTATAGGGTTTAAGGTTTAGGGTTTAGGATTGTTTAAGATTTAGGGTGGTTTAGGTTAAGGGTTTAGGGTTTAGAGTTTAGGATTGTTTAAGGTTTAGGGTTGTTTAGGGTATAGTGTTTAGGTTTAAAAGTTTAGGGTTGTTTAGGGTTTAGTGTTTAGGGTTTAGAGTTGTTTAAGGTTTAGTGTTTAAGGTTTAGGTTTTAGGGTTGTTTTGGGTTTAGTGTTTAGTGTTGTTTAGGGTATAGTGTTAATGGTTTAGGGTTTAGGGTTATTTAGGGTTTTGTGTTTAAGGTTTAGGGTATAGGGTTGTTTAGGGTTTAGTGTTTAGGGTTGTTTATGGTTTAGTGATTAGGGTTGTTTAGGGTTGTTTAGAGGTTAGTGTTTAGGGTTATTCAGGGTTTATGATTTAGGGTTGTTCAGGGTTTAGGATTTATGGTTGTTCAGGGTTTAGGATCTAGGGATTAAGGTTAAGGGGTTAAGGTTAGGGTTAGGGTTAGGGTTAGCATTAGGGTTAGAGTTAGGGTTAGAGTTAAGGTTATGGGGTTATGTTAGGCTTAAGGTTAGGGTTAGGGTTATGGGGTTAAGGTTAGGGTTGGGGTTAGGGTTAGGTTTAGGTTTAGGGTTAGGGTTAGGGTTATGGTTATTCTTAGACTTATGGTTTAAAATTTAGGGTTTATGGTTTAAGGTTTAGGGTTTAGGATTGTTTAAGTTTTAGGGTGGTTTAGGTTTAGGGTATAGGGTTTAGCGTTTAAGATTGTTTAATGTTTAGGGTTGTTTAGGTTTTAGCGTTTAGAGTTGTTTAGGGTTTTTTAGGGTTGTTTATGATTTAGTGTTTAGGCTTGTTCAGGATTTATTATTTAGGATATTTTAAGGTTTAGGGTTTAAGGTTGTATAGTGTTTTAGGGTTTAGGGTATAATGTTTAGTGTTAAGGGTTTAGGGTTGTTTAGGGTATAGTGTTAATGGTTTTAGGGTTTAGGCTTGTTTAGGGTTTAGTGTTTAGGGTTTAGGGTTTAGGGTTTTTTAGCGTTTAGTGTTTATAGTTTAGGGTTTAGGGTGCTTTTGGAATTAGTGTTTAGGGTTTTTCGGGGTTTAGGGTTTAGGATTTAGGGTGTTAGGGTTAGTGTTAGGGTTAGGTTTAGGGTTAAGGTGAGGGTTAGGGTGAGGGTTAAGGTTAGGGTTAGGGTTAAGGTTAGTGTTAGAATAAGGGTTAGGGTTAGGGATAGGGTTAGGGTTAGGGTTAGGGTTAAGGTTAGGGTTAGAATTAGGGTTAGGGTTAGGGGTTTGGGTTAGGGTTAGTGTTAGGGGTTAGGGGTTAGTGTTAGGGTTAGGGTTAGGGTTAGGGTTAGGGTTAGGTTTAGTGTTAGGGTTATTATTAGGGGGTTAGGTTTTAGTTTAGGATTAGTGTTAGGGTTAGAATTAGAAATAGGGTTAGTGTTAGGATTAGGGTCAGGGTTAGGTTTAGGGTTAGGGTTAGGGTTAGGGTCAGGGAGGGTTGAGGGTTAGGGTTAGGGTTAGGGTTAGATTTAAGGTTAGGTTTAGGTTTATTGTTAGATTTAGGATTTAGGGTCTAAGGTTTATGGTTTAGGATTGTTTAAGGTTTAGGGTGGATTAGGTTTAGGGTTTAGAGTTTAGTGTTATGGTTAAGGTTAGGGTTAGGGT
>NC_137955.1:312500-332500 GCF_963924665.1 Micromys minutus | reverse complement strand
GTTTAGGGTTTAAGGTTTGTGGTTTAGGATTGTTTAAGGTTTAGGGTGGATTAGGTTTAGGGTTTAGAGTTTAGTGTTATGGTTACGGTTAGGGTTAGGGTTAGGTTTAGGGTTAGGGTTTGGGTTAGGGTTAGGGTTAGGTCTAGGGTTAGGGTTATGGTTAGGGTTAAGGTTAGGGTTAGGGTTAGGGTTAGGGTTATGGTTAGTGTTAGGATTAGGGTTAGGGTTAAGGTCAGGGTTAGGTTTAGGGTTAGGTTTAGGGTTTAGAGTTTAGTGTTATGGTTAAGGTTAAGGTTAGGGTTAGGGTTAGGGTTAGGTTTGGGGTTAGGGTTAGGGTTAGTGTTACGGTTAGGGTTAGGATTAGGGTTACGGTTAGGGTTAGGGTTAGGGTTAGGGTAAGGGTTATGATTATGTTTATTGTTAGGTTTAGGGTTAGGGTTAGGGTTAAGGTTAGGTTTAGGGTTAGGGTTAGGTTTATGGTTAGGCTTAAGGTTAGGGTTAGGTTTAGGGTTAGGGTTACGGTTAGGGTTAGGTTTAGGGTTAGGGTTAGGGTTAGGGTGAGGGTTAGGTTTATTGTTAGGTTTAGGGTTTAGTGTTTAGGGTCTAAGGTTTTGGGTTTAGGATTGTTTAAGGTTTAGGGTAGATTAGGTTTAGGGTTTAGAGTTTAGTGTTAAGGTTAGGGTTAGGTTTAGGGTTTAGGGTTTAGTGTTCAGATTAGGGTTAGGGTTAGGGATAGGATTAGGGTTAAGGTTAGGGTTAGGATTAGGTTTAGGGTTAGGGTTAGGGTTAGGGTTAGGGTTAGGGTTAGGGTTAGGGTTAGGGTTAGGATTAGGGTTAGGGTTAGGGTTAGGGTAAGGGTTAGGGGTTAGGGTTAGGGTTATGGTTATTGTTAGGTTTAGGGTTTAGGGTTTAGTGTTTAGGGTTTAAGGTTTAGGGTTTAGGATTGTTTAAGATTTAGGGTGGTTTAGGTTAAGGGTTTAGGGTTTAGAGTTTAGGATTGTTTAAGGTTTAGGGTTGTTTAGGGTATAGTGTTTAGGGTTAAAAGTTTAGGTTTGTTTAGGGTTTAGTGTTTAGGGTTTAGGGTTGTTTAAAGTTTAGTGTTTAAGTTTTAGGTTTTAGGGTTGTTTTGGGTTTTGTGTTTAGTGTTGTTTAGGGTATAGTGTTAATGGTTTAGGGTTTAGGGTTATTTAGGGTTTAGTGTTTAAGGTTTAGGGTATAGGTTTGTTTAGGGTTTAGTGTTTAGGGTTGTTTATGGTTTAGTGATTAGGGTTGTTTAGGGTTGTTTAGAGGTTAGTGTTTAGGGTTATTCAGGGTTTATGATTTATGGTTGTTCAGGGTTTAGGATTTATGGTTGTTCAGGGTTTAGGATTTAGGGATTAAGGTTAAGGGGTTAGGGATAGGGTTAGGGTTAGTGTTAGGGTTAGGGTTAGGATTAAGTTTAGGGTTAGGGTTAGGGTTAGGGTTATGGTTAGTGTTAGGATTAGGGTTAGGGTTAGGGTCAGGGTTAGGTTTAGGTTTAGGGTTAGGGTTAGGGTTAGGGTTAGATTTAGGGTCAGGTTTAGGTATATTGTTAGATTTAGGGTTTAGGGTTTAAGGTTTATGGTTTAGGATTGTTTAAGGTTTAGGGTGGATTAGGTTTAGGGTTTAGAGTTTAGTGTTATGGTTACGGTTAGTGTTATGGTTAGGGTTAGGTTTAGGATTAGGGTTAGGGTTAGGGTTAGGGTAATGGTTAGGGTTAGGGTTAGGGTGAGGGTTAGGGTAAGGGATAGGGGTTAATATTAGGGTTAGGGTTAGGGTTAGGGTTAGGTTAGGGTTAGGGTTATGGTTAGGGTTAGGGTTAGGGGTTAGGGTTAGTGTTATGGTTAGGGTTATTATTATGGGGTTAGATTTAAGTTTAGGATTAGTGTTAGGGTTAGAATTAGAAATAGGGTTAGTGTTAGGATTAGGGTCAGGGTTAGGTTTAGGGTTAGGGTTAGGGTTAGGGTTAGGGTTAGGGTCAGGGAGGGTTTAGGGTTAGGGTTAGGGTTAGGGTTAGATTTAGGGTTAGGTTTAGGTTTATTGTTAGATTTAGGATTTAGGGTCTAAGGTTTATGGTTTAGGATTGTTTAAGGTTTAGTGTGGATTAGGTTTAGGGTTTAGAGTTTAGTGTTATGGTTACGGTTAGGGTTAGGGTTAGGGTTAGGGTTAGGATTAGGGTTAAGATTAGGGTTAGGATTAGGTTTAGGGTTAGGGTTAGGGTTAGGGTTAGGGTTAGGGTTAGGGTTAGGGTTAGGATTAGGGTTAGGGTTAGGGTTAGGGTAAGGGTTAGGGGTTAGGGTTAGGGTTATGGTTATTGTTAGGTTTAGGGTTTAGGGTTTAGTGTTTAGGGTTTAAGGTTTAGGGTTTAGGATTGTTTAAGATTTAGGGTGGTTTAGGTTAAGGGTTTAGGGTTTAGACTTTAGGATTGTTTAAGGTTTAGGGTTGTTTAGGGTATAGTGTTTAGGGTTAAAAGTTTAGGGTTGTTTAGGCTTTAGTGTTTAGGGTTTAGGGTTGTTTTAGGTTTAGTGTTTAAGGTTTAGGGTTTAGGGTTGTTTTGGGTTTAGTGTTTAGTGTTGTTTAGGGTATAGTGTTAATGGTTTAGGGTTTAGGGTTATTTAGGGTTTAGTGTTTACGGTTTAGGGTATAGGGTTGTTTAGGGTTTAGTGTTTAGGGTTGTTTATGGTTTAGTGATTAGGGTTGTTTAGGGTTGTTTAGAGGTTAGTGTTTAGGGTTATTCAGGGTTTATGATTTAGGGTTGTTCAGGGTTTAGGATTTATGGTTGTTCAGGGTTTAGGATTTAAAGATTAAGGTTAAGGGGTTAGGGTTAGGGTTAGGGTTAGGGTTAGGGTTAGGGTTAGGGTTAGGGATAGGGTTAGGGTTAGGGTTAAGGTTAGGGTTAGGGTTAGGGTTAGGGTTATATTTAGTGTTAGGATTAGGGTTAGGGTTAGGGTCAGGGTTAGGTTTAGGGTTAGGGTTAGGGTTAGGGCTAGATTTAGGGTCAGGTTTAGGTTTATTGTTAGATTTAGGGTTTAGGGTTTAAGGTTTATGGTTTAGGATTTTTTAAGGTTTAGGGTGGATTAGGTTTAGGGTTTAGAGTTTAGTGTTATGGTTACGGTTAGTGTTAGGGTTATGGTTAGGGTTAGGGTTAGGGTTAGGGTTAGCATTAGGGTTAGAGTTAGGGTTAGAGTTAGGGTTATGGGGTTATGTTAGGCTTAAGGTTAGGGTTAGGGTTATGGGGTTAAGGTTAGGGTTGGGGTTAGGGTTAGGTTTAGGTTTAGGGTTAGGGTTAGGGTTATGGTTATTCTTAGATTTATGGTTTAAAATTTAGTGTTTATGGTTTAAAGGTTTAGGGTTTAGGATTGTTTAAGTTTTAGGATGGTTTAGGTTTAGTGTATAGGGTTTAGCGTTTAAGATTGTTTAATGTTTAGGGTTGTTTAGCTTTTAGCGTTTAGAGTTGTTTAGGGTTTTTTAGGGTTGTTTATGATTTAGTGTTTAGGGGTGTTCAGGATTTATGATTTAGGATATTTTAAGGTTTAGGGTTTAAGGTTGTGTTGTGTTTTAGGGTTTAGGGTATAATGTTTAGGGTTAAGGGTTTAGGGTTCTTTTGGAATTAGTGTTTAGGGTTTTTCAGGGTTTAGCGTTTAGGATTTAGTGTGTTAGGGTTAGTGTTAGTGTTAGGTTTAGGGTTAAGGTGAGGGTTAGGGTGAGGGTTAAGGTTAGGGTTAGGGTTAAAGTTAGTGTTAGTGTTAGGGTAAGGGTTAGGGTTAGGGATAGGGTTAGGGTTAGGGTTAGGGTTAGGGTTAAGGTTAGGGTTAGGGTTAGGGTTAGGGTTAGGGGTTAGGGTTAGGGTTAGTGTTAGGGGTTAGGGTTTAGTGTTAGGGTTAGGGTTAGGGTTAGGGTTAGGGTTAGGTTTAGTGTTAGGGTTATTATTAGGGGGTTAAGTTTTAGTTTAGGATTAGTGTTAGGGTTAGAATTAGAAATAGGGTTAGTGTTAGGATTAGGTTCAGTGTTAGTTTTAGCGATATGGTTAGGGTTAGGGTTAAGGGTAAGGTTAGGGTTAGGGTTAGATTTAAAGTTTAGGGTTTAGTGTTAGGATTAGGGATAGTGTGAGGTTTAGGGTTAGGTTTAAAGTTAGGGTTAGGGTTAGTGTTTGGGTTATGATTAGTGTTATTATTAGGGTTAGGGTTAGGGTCAGGTTTAGGTTTAGGGTTAGGGTTAGGGTTAGGGATAGATTTAGGGTTAGGTTTAGGTTTATTGTTAGATTTAGGGTTTAGGGTTTAAGGTTTAAGGTTTAGGATTTTTTAAGGTTTAGGGTAGATTAGGTTTAGGGTTTAGAGTTTAGTATTATGGTTACGGTTAGGGTTAGGGTTAGGGTTAGAGTTAGGGTTAGGGTTAGGTTTAGGGTTAAGTTTAAGGTTAGGGTTAGTGTTAGGGTTATGGTTAGTGTTAGGATTAGGGTTAGGGTTAAGGTCAGGGTTAGGTTTAGGGTTAGGGATAGGGTTAGGGTTAGATTTAGGGTTAGGTTTAGATTTATTGTTAGATTTAGGGTTTAGGGTTTAAGGTTTATGGTTTAGGATTGTTAAAGGTTTAGGGTGGATTAGGTTTAGGGTTTAGAGTTTAGTGTTATGGTTACCGTTAGGGTTAGGGTTAGTGATGGGGTTAGGGTTAGGGTTAGGTTTATTGTAATGGTTAGGGTTCGGGTTAGGGTTAGGGTTAGGGTAAAAGTTAGGGGGTTAGTGTTAGGGTTTGGGTTAGGCTTAGGGTTAGGTTTAGGGTTAGGTTAGGGTTAGGGTTAGGGTTAGGGTTAGGGGTTAGTGTTAGTGTTAGGGTTAGGGTTATTATTAGGGGTTTAGTTTAAGTTTAGGATTAGTGTTAGGGTTAGAATTAGAAATAGGGTTAGTGTTAGGATTAGAGTCAGGGTTAGGTTTAGGGTTAGGGTTAGGGTTAGGGTTAGGGTTAGGGTCAGGGAGGGTTTAGGGTTAGGGTTAGGGTTAGGGGTAGATTTAGGGTTAGGTTTAGGTTTATTGTTAGATTTAGGATTTAGGGTCTAAGGTTTATGGTTTAGGATTGTTTAAGGTTTAGGGTGGATTAGGTTTAGGGTTTAGAGTTTAGTGTTATGGTTACGGTTAGGGTTAGGGTTAGGGTTAGCATTAGGGTTAGAGTTAGGGTTAGAGTTAGGGTTATGGGGTTATGTTAGGCTTAAGGTTAGGGTTAGGGTTATGGGGTTAAGGTTAGGGTTGGGGTTAGGGTTAGGTTTAGGTTTAGGGTTAGGGTTAGGGTTATGGTTATTCTTAGATTTATGGTTTAAAATTTAGTGTTTATGGTTTAAAGGTTTAGGGTTTAGGATTGTTTAAGTTTTAGGATGGTTTAGGTTTAGTGTATAGGGTTTAGCGTTTAAGATTGTTTAATGTTTAGGGTTGTTTAGCTTTTAGCGTTTAGAGTTGTTTAGGGTTTTTTAGGGTTGTTTATGATTTAGTGTTTAGGGGTGTTCAGGATTTATGATTTAGGATATTTTAAGGTTTAGGGTTTAAGGTTGTATAGTGTTTTAGGGTTTAGGGTATAATGTTTAGGGTTAAGGGTTTAGGGTTCTTTTGGAATTAGTGTTTAGGGTTTTTCAGGGTTTAGCGTTTAGGATTTAGGGTGTTAGGGTTAGTGTTAGGGTTAGGTTTAGGGTTAAGGTGAGGGTTAGGGTGAGGGTTAAGGTTAGGGTTAGGGTTAAAGTTAGTGTTAGTGTTAGGGTAAGGGTTAGGGTTAGGGATAGGGTTAGGGTTAGGGTTAGGGTTAGGGTTAAGGTTAGGGTTAGGGTTAGGGTTAGGGTTAAGGGTTAGGGTTAGGGTTAGTGTTAGGGGTTAGGGGTTAGTGTTAGGGTTAGGGTTAGGGTTAGGGTTAGGGTTAGGTTTAGTGTTAGGGTTATTATTAGGGGGTTACGTTTTAGTTTAGGATTAGTGTTAGGGTTAGAATTAGAAATAGGGTTAGTGTTAGGATTAGGTTCAGTGTTAGTTTTAGCGATATGGTTAGGGTTAGGGTTAAGGGTAAGGTTAGGGTTAGGGTTAGATTTAAAGTTTAGGGTTTAGTGTTAGGATTAGGGATAGTGTGAGGTTTAGGGTTAGGTTTAAAGTTAGGGTTAGGGTTAGTGTTTGGGTTATGATTAGTGTTATTATTAGGGTTAGGGTTAGGGTCAGGTTTAGGTTTAGGGTTAGGGTTAGGGTTAGGGATAGATTTAGGGTAAGGTTTAGGTTTATTGTTAGATTTAGGGTTTAGGGTTTAAGGTTTAAGGTTTAGGATTTTTTAAGGTTTAGGGTAGATTAGGTTTAGGGTTTAGAGTTTAGTATTATGGTTACGGTTAGGGTTAGGGTTAGGGTTAGAGTTAGGGTTAGGGTTAGGGTTAGGGTTAATGTTAAGGTTAGGGTTAGTGTTAGGGTTATGGTTAGTGTTAGGATTAGGGTTAGGGTTAAGGTCAGGGTTAGGTTTAGGGTTAGGGATAGGGTTAGGGTTAGATTTAGGGTTAGGTTTAGATTTATTGTTAGATTTAGGGTTTAGGGTTTAAGGTTTATGGTTTAGGATTGTTAAAGGTTTAGGGTGGATTAGGTTTAGGGTTTAGAGTTTAGTGTTATGGTTACGGTTAGGGTTAGGGTTAGTGATGGGGTTAGGGTTAGGGTTAGGTTTATTGTAATGGTTAGGGTTCGGGTTAGGGTTAGGGTTAGGGTAAAAGTTAGGGGGTTAGTGTTAGTGTTTGGGTTAGGGTTAGGGTTAGGGTTAGGGTTAGGGTTAGGTTAGGGTTAGGGTTAGGGTTAGGGTTAGGGGTTAGTGTTAGTGTTAGGGTTAGGGTTATTATTAGGGGTTTAGTTTAAGTTTAGGATTAGTGTTAGGGTTAGAATTAGAAATAGGGTTAGTGTTAGGATTAGGGTCAGGGTTAGGTTTAGGGTTAGGGTTAGGGTTAGGGTTAGGGTTAGGGTCAGGGAGGGTTTAGGGTTAGGGTTAGGGTTAGGGTTAGATTTAGGGTTAGGTTTAGGTTTATTGTTAGATTTAGGATTTAGGGTCTAAGGTTTATGGTTTAGGATTGTTTAAGGTTTAGGGTGGATTAGGTTTAGGGTTTAGAGTTTAGTGTTATGGTTACGGTTAGGGTTAGGGTTAGTGTTAGGGTTAGGATTATGGTTAAGGTTGGGGTTAGGATTAGGTTTATGGTTAAGGTTAGGGTTAGGGTTAGGGTTAGGGTTAGGATTAGGGTTAGGGTTAGGGTTAGGGTAAGGGTTAGGGGTTAGGTTTAGGGTTATGGTTATTGTTAGGTTTAGCGTTTAGGGTTTAGTGTTTAGAGTTTAAGGTTTAGGGTTTATGATTTTTTAAGGTTTAGGGTGGTTTAGGTTAAGGGTTTAGGGTTTAGAGTTTAGTATTTTTTAAGGTTTAGGGTTGTTTAGGGTATAGTGTTTAGGGTTAAAAGTTTAGGGTTGTTTAGTGTTTAGTGTTTAGGGTTTAGGGTTGTTTAAGGTTTAGTGTTTAAGGTTTAGGTTTTAGGGTTGTTTTGGGTTTAGTGTTTAGTGTTGTTTAGGGTATAGTGTTAATGGTTTAGGGTTTAGGGTTATTTAGGGTTTAGTGTTTAAGGTTTAGGGTATAGGGTTGTTTAGGGTTTAGTGTTTAGGGTTGTTTATGGTTTAGTGATTAGGGTTGTTTAGGGTTGTTTAGAGGTTAGTGTTTAGGGTTATTCAGGGTTAATGATTTAGGGTTGTTCAGGGTTTAGGATTTATGGTTGTTCAGGGTTTAGAATTTAGGGATTAAGGTTAAGGGGTTAGGGTTAGGGTTAGGGTTAGGGTTAGGGTTAGGGTTAGGGTTAGGGTTAGCATTAGGGTTAGAGTTAGGGTTAGAGTTAGGGTTATGGTGTTATGTTAGGCTTAAGGTTAGGGTTAGGGTTATGGGGTTAAGGTTAGGGTTGGGGTTAGGGTTAGGTTTAGGTTTAGGGTTAGGGTTAGGGTTATGGTTATTCTTAGATTTATGGTTTAAAATTTAGGGCTTATGGTTTAAGGTTTAGGGCTTATTTGTTTAAGTTTTAGGGTGTTTTAGGTTTAGGGTATAGAATTTTGCGTTTAAGATTGTTTAATGGTTAGGGTTGTTTAGGTTTTAGCGTTTAGAGTTGTTTAGGGTTTTTTAGGGTTGTTTATTATTTAGTGTTTAGGGTTGTTCAGGATTTATGATTTAGGATATTTTAAGGTTTAGGGTTTAAGGTTGTATAGTGTTTCAGGGTTTAGGGTATAATGTTTAGGGTTAAGGGTTTAGGATTGTTTAGGGTATAGTGTTAATGGTTTTAGGGTTTAGGCTTGTTTAGGGTTTAGTGTTTAGGGTTTAGCGTTTAGGGTTTTTTAGCGTTTAGTGTTTATAGTTTAAAGTTTAGGGTGCTTTTGGAATTAGTGTTTAGGGTTTTTCGGAATTTAGGGTTTAGGATTTAGGGTGTTAGGGTTAGTGTTATGGTTAGGTTTAGGGTTAAGGTGAGGGTTAGGATGAGTGTTAAGGTTAGGGTTAGGGTTAAAGTTAGTGTTAGTGTTAGGGTAAGGGTTAGGGTTAGGGATTGGTTAGGGTTAGGGTTAGTGTTAGGGTTAGGGTTAGGGTTAGGGTTAGAAGTTAGGGTTAGGGTTAGTGTTAGGGGTTAAGGGTTAGTGTTAGGGTTAGGGTTAGGGTTAGGGTTAGGGTTAGGTTTAGTGTTAGGGTTATTATTAGGGGGTTAGGTTTTAGTTAAGGATTAGTGTTAGGGTTAGAATTAGAAATAGGGTTAGTGTTAGGATTAGGGTCAGGGTTAGGTTTAGGGATAGGGTTAGGGTTAGGGTTAAGGGTAGGGTTAGGGTTAGGGTTAGATTTAAAGTTTAGGGTTTAGTGTTAGGATTAGGGATAATGTGAGGTTTAGGGTTAGGGTTAGGTTTAGGGTTAGGGTTAGGGTTAGTGTTTGGGTTATGGTTAGTGTTAGGATTAGGGTTAGGGTTAGGGTCAGGGTTAGGTTTAGGGTTAGGGTTAGGGTTAGGGTTAGATTAAGGGTTAGGTTTAGGTTTATTTTTAGATTTAGGGTTTAGGGTTTAAGGTTTATGGTTTAGGATTGTTTAAGGTTTACGGTGGATTAGGTTTAGGGTTTAGAGTTTAGTATTATGATTACGGTTAGGGTTAGGGTTAGGGTTAGGGTTAGGGTAGGATTTAGGGTCAGGTTTAGGTTTATTGTTAGATTTAGGGTTTAGGGTTTAAGGTTTATGGTTTAGGATTGTTTAAGGTTTAGGGTGGATTAGGTTTAGGGTTTAGAGTTTAGTGTTATGGTTACGGTTAGTGTTAGGGTTAGAGTTAGGGTTAGGATTAGGGTTAAGGTTGGGGTTAGGATTAGGTTTAGGGTTAGGGTTAGGGTTAGGGTTAGGGTTAGGGTTAGGGTTAGGGTTAGGGTTAGGGTTAGGGTTAGGGTTAGGGTTAGGGTTAGGGTTAGGGTTAGGATTAGGGTTAGGGTTAGGTTTAGGGTAAGGGTTAGGGGTTAGGGTTAGGGTTATGGTTATTGTTAGGTTTAGGGTTTAGGGTTTAGTGTTTAGGGTTTAAGGTTTAGGGTTTAGGATTGTTTAAGATTTAGGGTTGTTTAGGTTAAGGGTTTAGGGTTTAGAGTTTAGGATTGTTTAAGGTTTAGGGTTGTTTAGGGTATAGTGTTTAGGGTTAAAAGTTTAGGGTTGTTTAGGGTTTAGTGTTTAGGGTTTAGGGTTGTTTAAGGTTTAGTGTTTAAGGTTTAGGTTTTAGGGTTGTTTTGGGTTTAGTGTTTAGTGTTGTTTAGGGTATAGTGTTAATGGTTTCGGGTTTAGGGTTATTTAGGGTTTAGTATTTAAGGTTTAGGGTATAGGGTTGTTTAGGGTTTAGTGTTTAGGGTTGTTTATGGTTTAGTGATTAGGGTTGTTTAGGGTTGTTTAGAGGTTAGTGTTTAGGGTTATTCAGGGTTTATGATTTAGGGTTGTTCAGGGTTTAGGATTTATGGTTGTTCAGGGTTTAGGATTTAGGGATTAATGTTAAGGGGTTAGGGTTAGGGTTAAGGTTAGGGTTAGGGTTAGGTTTAGGGTTAGGTTTAAGGTTAGGTTTAGGGTTAAGGTTAGGGTTAGGGTTAGGGTTAGGGTTATGGTTAGTGTTAGGATTAGGGTTAGGGTTAGGGTCAGGGTTAGGTTTAGGGTTAGGGTTAGGGTTAGGGTGAGATTTAGGGTCAGGTTTAGGTTTATTGTTAGATTTAGGGTTTAGGGTTTAAGGTTTATGGTTTAGGATTGTTTAAGGTTTCGGGTGGATTAGATTTAGTGTTTAAAGTTTAGTGTTATGGTTACGGTTAGAGTTAGGGTTAGGGTTAGGGTTAGGGTTATGGTAATGGATAGGGTTAGGGTTAGGGTTAGGGTTAGTGTTAGGGGTTAGGGGTTAGGGTTAGGGTTAGGGTTAGGGTTAGGGTTAGGGTTAGGGTTAGGGATAGGGTTAGGGTTAGATTTAGGGTTAGGTTTAGATTTATTGTTAGATTTAGGGTTTAGGGTTTAAGGTTTATGGTTTAGGATTGTTTAAGGTTTAGGGTGGATTAGGTTTAGGGTTTAGAATTTAGTGTTATGGTTACGGTTAGGGTTAGGGTTAGGGATGGGGTTAGGTTTAGGGTTAGGTTTATGGTAATGTTTAGGGTTAGGGTTAGGGTTAGGGTTAGGGTAAAAGTTAGGGGGTTAGTGTTAGGGTTTGGGTTAGTGTTAGGGTTAGGGTTAGGGTTAGGTTAGGGTTAGGGTTAGGGTTAGGGTTAGGGGTTAGGGTTAGTGTTAGGGTTAGGGTTATTATTAGGGGGTTAGGTTTAAGTTTAGGATTAGTGTTAGGGTTAGAATTAGAAATAGGGTTAGTGTTAGGATTAGGGTCAGGGTTAGGTTTAGGGTAAGGGTTAGGGTTAGGGTTAGGGTTAGGGTTAGGGTCAGGGAGGGTTTAGGGTTAGGGTTAGGGTTAGGGTTAGATTTAGGGTTAGGTTTAGGTTTATTGTTAGATTTAGGATTTAGGGTCTAAGGTTTATGGTGTAGGATTGTTTAAGGTTTAGGGTGGATTAGGTTTAGGGTTTAGAGTTTAGTGTTATGGTTACGGTTAGGGTTAGGGTTAGGGTTAGGGTTAGGATTAGGGTTAAGGTTGGGGTTAGGATTAGGTTTAGGGTTAGGGTTAGGGTTAGGGTTAGGGTTAGGGTTAGGGTTAGGGTTAGGGTTAGGGTTAGGATTAGGGTTAGGGTTAGGTTTAGGGTAAGGGTTAGGGGTTAGGGTTAGGGTTATGGTTATTGTTAGGTTTAGGGTTTAGGGTTTAGTGTTTAGGGTTTAAGGTTTAGGGTTTAGGATTGTTTAAGATTTAGGGTTGTTTAGGTTAAGGGTTTAGGGTTTAGAGTTTAGGATTGTTTAAGGTTTAGGGTTGTTTAGGGTATAGTGTTTAGGGTTAAAAGTTTAGGGTTGTTTAGGGTTTAGTGTTTAGGGTTTAGGGTTGTTTAAGGTTTAGTGTTTAAGGTTTAGGTTTTAGGGTTGTTTTGGGTTTAGTGTTTAGTGTTGTTTAGGGTATAGTGTTAATGGTTTCGGGTTTAGGGTTATTTAGGGTTTAGTATTTAAGGTTTAGGGTATAGGGTTGTTTAGGGTTTAGTGTTTAGGGTTGTTTATGGTTTAGTGATTAGGGTTGTTTAGGGTTGTTTAGAGGTTAGTGTTTAGGGTTATTCAGGGTTTATGATTTAGGGTTGTTCAGGGTTTAGGATTTATGGTTGTTCAGGGTTTAGGATTTAGGGATTAATGTTAAGGGGTTAGGGTTAGGGTTAAGGTTAGGGTTAGGGTTAGGTTTAGGGTTAGGTTTAAGGTTAGGTTTAGGGTTAAGGTTAGGGTTTGGGTTAGGGTTAGGGTTATGGTTAGTGTTAGGATTAGGGTTAGGGTTAGGGTCAGGGTTAGGTTTAGGGTTAGGGTTAGGGTTAGGGTGAGATTTAGGGTCAGGTTTAGGTTTATTGTTAGATTTAGGGTTTAGGGTTTAAGGTTTATGGTTTAGGATTGTTTAAGGTTTCGGGTGGATTAGATTTAGTGTTTAAAGTTTAGTGTTATGGTTACGGTTAGAGTTAGGGTTAGGGTTAGGGTTAGGGTTATGGTAATGGATAGGGTTAGGGTTAGGGTTAGGGTTAGTGTTAGGGGTTAGGGGTTAGGGTTAGGGTTAGGGTTAGGGTTAGGGTTAGGGTTAGGGTTAGGGTGAGGGTGAGTGTTAGGGTTAGGGTTATGTGGTTATGTTAGGCTTAAGGTTAGGGTTAGGGTTATGAGGTTAAGGTTAGGGTTGGGGTTAGGGTTAGGTCTAGGTTTATGGTTAGGGTTAGGGTTATGGTTATTCTTAGATTTATGGTTTAAAATTTAGGGTTTATGGTTTAAGGTTTAGGGTTTAGGATTGTTTAAGTTTTAGGGTTGTTTAGGTTTAGGGTATAGGGTTTAGCGTTTAAGATTGTTTAATGTTTAGGGTTGTTTATGTTTTAGCGTTTAGAGTTGTTTAGGTTTTTTTAGGGTTGTTTATGATTTAGTGTTTATGGTTGTTCAGGATTTATGATTTAGGATATTTTAAGGTTTAGGGTTTAAGGTTGTATAGTATTTTAGGGTTTAGGCTATAATGTTTAGGGTTAAGAGTTTAGGGTTGTTTAGGGTATAGTGTTAATGGTTTTAGGGTTTAGGCTTGTTTAGGGTTTACTGTTTAGGGTTTAGGGTTTAGGGTTTTTTAGCGTTTAGTGTTTAGAGTTTAGGGTTTAGGGTGCTTTTAGAATTAGTGTTTAGGGTTTTTCTGGGTTTAGGGTTTAGGATTTAGGGTTTTAGGGTTAGGTTTAGGGTTAGGGTGAGGGTTAGGGTGAGGGTTAAGGTTAGGGTTAGGGTTAGGGTTAGGGGTTAGGGTTAGGGTTAGTGTTAGTGGTTAGGGATAGTGTTAGGGTTAGGGATAGGGTTAGGGTTAGTGTTAGGGTTAGAGTTAGGGTTAGGGATAGGGTAGGTGTGAGGTTTAGGGTTAGGATTAGGTTTAGGGTTAGGGTTAGTCTTTGTTTGGGTTATGGTTATTGTTAGGATTAGGCTTTGAATTAGAGTCAGGGGTAGGTTTAAGTTTACGATTAGGGTTAGTGTTAGATTTAGGGTTAGGTTTAGGTTTATTGTTAGATTTAGGGTGTAGGGTTTAAGGTTTATGGTTTAGGATTGTTTAAGGTTTAGGGTGGATTAGGTTTAGGGTTTAGACTTTAGTGTTATGGTTACGGTTAGGGTTAGGGTTAGGGTTAGGGTTAGGGTTAGGGTTAAAGTTAGTGTTAGGGTTAGGGATAGAGTTACGGTTAGGGTTAGGGTTAGAGTTACGGTTAGGGTAAGGGTTAGGATTAAGATTAGGGTTGGGGGGGTAAGGGTTTTGGTTAGGGTTAGGGTTAGGGTTAGGGTTATGGTTAGGTTTAGGGTTAGGGTTATTATTAGGGAGTTAGGTTTAAATTTAGGATTAGTGTTAGGGTTAGAATTAGAAATAGGGTTAGTGTTAGGATTAGGGTCAGGGTTAGTTTTAGGGATAGGGTTAGGGTTAGGGTTAGGGGTAGGGTTAGGGTTAGGGTTAGATTTAAAGTTTAAGGTTTAGTGTTAGGATTAGGGTTAGTTTGAGGTTTAGGGTTAGGGTTAGGTTTAGGGTTAGTATTAGGGTTAGTGTTTGGGTTATGGTTAGTGTTAGGATTAGGTTTAGGGTTAGGGTTAGGGTTAGGGTTAGATTTAGGGTTAGGTTTAGGTTTATTGTTAGATTTAGGGTTTAGGGTTTAAGGTTTGTGGTTTAGGATTGTTTAAGGTTTAGGGTGGATTAGGTTTAGGGTTTAGAGTTTAGTGTTATGGTTACGGTTAGGGTCAGGGTTAGGTTTAGGCTTAGGGTTTGGGTTAGGGTTAGGGTTAGGTTTAGGGTTAGGGTTATGGTTAGGGTTAAGGTTAGGGTTAGGGTTAGGGTTAGGGTTAGGGTTATGGTTAGTGTTAGGATTAGGGTTAGGGTTAAGGTAAGGGTTAGGTTTAGGGTTAGGGTTAGGGTTAGGGATAGATTTAGGGTTAGGTTTATGTTTATTGTTAGATTTAGGGTTTAGGGTTTAAGGTTTATGGTTTAGGATTTTTTAAGGTTTAGGGTGGATTAGGTTTAGGGTTTAGAGTTTAGTGTTATGGTTAACGTTAAGGTTAGGGTTAGGGTTAGGGTTAGGGTTAGGTTTAGGGTTCAGGGTTTAGGGTTTAGGATTGTTTAAAGTTTAGGGTAGATTAGGTTTAGGATTTAAAGTTTAGTTTTAGGGTTAGGGTTAGGTTTAGGGTTTAGGGTTTAGTGTTAGGATTAGGGTTAGGGTTAAAGTTAGGGTTAGAGTAAGGGTTAGGATTAGGTTTAGGGTTAGGGTTAGGGTTAGAGTTAGGGTTAGTGTTAGGATTAGGGTTAGGGTTAGGGTTAGGGTAAGGGTTAGGGGTTAGGGTTAGGGTTATGGTTATTGTTAGGTTTAGGGTTTAGGGTTTAGTGTTTAGGGTTTAAGGTTTAGGGTTTAGGATTGTTTAAGATTTAGGGTGGTTTAGGTTAAGGGTTTAGGGTTTAGAGTTTAGGATTGTTTAAGGTTTAGGGTTGTTTAGGGTATAGTGTTTAGGGTTAAAAGTTTAGGGTTGTTTAGGGTTTAGTGATTAGGGTTTAGGGTTGTTTAAGGTTTAGTGTTTAAGGTTTAGGTTTTAGGGTTGTTTTGGGTTTAGTGTTTAGTGTTGTTTAGGGTATAGTGTTAATGGTTTAGGGTTTCCGGTTATTTAGGGTTTAGTGTTTAAGGTTTAGGGTATAGGGTTGTTTAGGGTTTAGTGTTTAGGGTTGTTTATGGTTTAGTGATTAGGGTTGTTTAGGGTTGTTTAGAGGTTAGTGTTTAGGGTTATTCAGGGTTAATGATTTAGGGTTGTTCAGGGTTTAGGATTTATGGTTGTTCAGGGTTTAGGATTTAGGGATTAAGGTTAAGGGGTTAGGGTTAGGGTTAAGGTTAGGGTTAGGGTTAGGGTTAGGGTTAGGGTTAGTGTTAGGGTTAAGGTTAGGGTTAGGGTTAGGGTTAGGGTTATGGTTAGTGTTAGGATTAGGGTTAGCGTTAGGGGCAGGGTTAGGTTTAGGTTTAGGGTTAGGGTTAGGGTTAGATTTAGGGTCAGGTTTAGGTTTATTGTTAGATTTAGGGTTTAGGGTTTAAGGTTTATGGTTTAGGATTGTTTAAGGTTTAGGGTAGATTAGTTTTAGTGTTTAGAGTTTAGTGTTATGGTTACGGTTAGTGTTAGGGTTAGGGTTAGGGTTAGGGTTAGGGTTAGGGTTAGGGTTAGGGTTAGGGTAATGGATAGGGTTAGGGTTAGGGTTAGGGTTAGGGTAAGGGTTAGGGGTTAGTGTTAGGGTTAGGGTTAGGGTTAGGGTTAGGGTTAGGGTTAGGGTTAGGGGTTAGGGTTAGTGTTAGGGTTAGGGTTATTATTAGGGGGTTAGGTTTAAGTTTAGGATTAGTGTTAGGGTTAGAATTAGAAATAGGGTTAGTGTTAGGATTAGGGTCAGGGTTAGTTTTAGGGTTACAGGTTAGGGTTAGGGTTAGGGTTAGGGTCAGGGAGGGTTGAGGGTTAGGGTTAGGGTTAGGGTTAGATTTAGGGTTAGGTTTAGGTTTATTTTTAGATTTAGGATTTAGGGTCTAAGGTTTATGGTTTAGGATTGTTTAAGGTTTAGGGTGGATTAGGTTTAGGGTTTAGAGTTTAGTTTTATGGTTACGGTTAGGGTTAGGGTTAGGGTAAGGCTTAGGATTAGGGTTAAGGTTAGGGTTAGGATTAGGTTTAGGGTTAAGGTTAGTGTTAGGATTAGGGTTACGGTTAGGGTCAGGGTTAGGTTTAGGATTAGGTTTAGGGTTAGGGTTAGGGTAAGGGTTAGGGGTTAGGGTTAGGGTTATGGTTGTTGTTAGGTTTAGGGTTTAGGGTTTAGTGTTTAGGGTTTAAGATTTAGGGTTTAGGATTGTTTAAGATTTAGGGTGGTTTAGGTTAAGGGTTTAGGGTTTAGACTTTAGGATTGTTTAAGGTTTAGGGTTGTTTAGGGTATAGTGTTTACGGTTAAATGTTTAGGGTTGTTTAGGCTTTAGTGTTTAGGGTTTAGGGTTGTTTAAGTTTTAGTGTTTAAGGTTTAGGTTTTAGGGTTGTTTTGCGTTTAGTGTTTAGTGTTGTTTAGGGTATAGTGTTAATGGTTTAGGGTTTAGGGTTATTTAGGGTTTAGTGTTTAAGGTTTAGGTTATAGGGTTGTTTAGGGTTTAGTGTTTAGGGTTGTTTATGGTTTAGTGATTAGTGTTGTTTAGGGTTGTTTAGAGGTTAGTGTTTAGGGTTATTCAGGGTTTATGATTTAGGGTTGTTCAGGGTTTAGGATTTATGGTTGTTCAGGGTTCAGGATTTAGGGATTAAGGTTAAGGGGTTAGGGATAGGGTTAGGGTTAGGGTTAGGGTTAGGGTTAAGGTTAGGGTTAGGGTTAGGGTTAGGGTTAGGTTTAGGTTTAGGGTTAGGGTTATGGTTATTCTTAGATTTATGGTTTAAAATTTAGGGTTTATGGTTTAAGGTTTAGGGTTTAGGATTGTTTAAGTTTTAGGGTGGTTTAGGTTTAGTGTATAGGGTTTAGCGTTTAAGATTGTTTAATGTTTAGGGTTGTTTAGGTTTTAGCGTTTAGAGATGTTTAGGGTTTTTTAGGGTTGTTTATGATTTAGTGTTTAGGGTTGTTCCGGATTTATGATTTAGGATATTTTAAGGTTTAGGGTTTAAGGTTGTATAGTGTTTTAGGGTTTAGGGTATAATGTTTAGGGTTAAGGGTTTAGGGTTGTTTAGGGTATAGTGTTAATGGATTTAGGGTTTAGGCTTGTTTAGGGTTTAGTGTTTAGGGTTTAGGGTTTAGGGTTTTTTAGCGTTTAGTGTTTATACTTTAGAGTTTAGGGTGCTTTTGGAATTAGTGTTTAGGGTTTTTCGGGGTTTAGGGTTTAAAATTTAGGGTGTTAGGGTTAGTGTTAGGGTTAGGTTTAGGGTTAAGGTGAGGGTTAGGGTGAGGGTTAATGTTAGGGTTAGGGTTAAGGTTAGTGTTAGTGTTAGGGTAAGGGTTAGGGTTAGGGATAGGGTTAGGGTTAGGGTTAGGGTTAGGGTTAAGGTTAGGGTTAGGGTTAGGGTTAGGGTTAGGGTTAGGGTTAGGGTTAGGGTGAGGGTGAGCGTTAGGGTTAGGGTTATGTGGTTATGTTAGGCTTAAGGTTAGGGTTAGGGTTATGAGGTTAAGGGTAGGGTTGGGGTTAGGGTTAGGTCTAGGTTTAGGGTTAGGGTAAGGGTTATGGTTATTCTTAGATTTATGGTTTAAAATTTAGGGTTTATGGTTTAAGGTTTAGGGTTTAGGATTGTTTAAGTTTTAGGGTGGTTTAGGTTTAGGGTATAGGGTTTAGCGTTTAAGATTGTTTAATGTTTAGGGTTGTTTATGTTTTAGCGTTTAGAGTTGTTTAGGTTTTTTTAGGGTTGTTTATGATTTAGTGTTTAGGGTTGTTCAGTATTTATGATTTAGGATATTTTAAAGTTTAGGGCTTAAGGTTGTATAGTGTTTTAGGGTTTACGCTATAAAGTTTAGGGTTAAGAGTTTAGGGTTGTTTAGGGTATAGTGTTAATGGTTTTAGGGTTTAGGCTTGTTTAGGGTTTAGGGTTTAGGGTTTAGGGTTTTTTAGCGTTTAGTGTTTAGAGTTTAGGGTTTAGGGTGCTTTTGGAATTAGTGTTTAGGGTTTTTCTGTGTTTAGGGTTTAGGATTCAGGGTTTTAGGGTTAGGGTGAGGGTTAGGGTGAGGGTTAAGGTTAGGGTTAGGGTTAAGGTTAGTGTTAGTGTTAGGATAAGAGTTAGAGTTAGGGATAGGGTAAGGGTTAGTGTTAGGGTAAGGGTTAGGGTTAGGGTTAGGGTTAGGGTTAGGGTTAGGGGTTAGGGTTAGGGTTAGGGTTAGGTTTATTGTTAGGTTTAGGGTTTAGTGTTTAGGGTCTAAGGTTTTGGGTTTAGGATTGTTTAAGGTTTAGTGTAGATTAGGTTTAGGGTTTAGAGTTTAGTGTTAAGGTTAGGGTTAGGTTTAGGGTTTAGGGTTTAGTGTTCGGATTAGGGTTAATGTTAGGGTTAGGTTTAGGGTTACGTTTAGGGTCATGGATATTGTTAGGTTTAGGGTTTAGGGTTTAGGGTAAAGGTTTAGGATTTAGGATTGTTTAAGGTTTAGGGTGGATTATTTTTAGGGTATAGAGTTTTGTGTTTGGGATATCATTAGGGTTAGGTTTAGGGTTTAGGGATTACTGTTAGGGTTAGGGTTAGGGTTAGGGTTAAGGTTAGTGTTAGGTTTAGGGTTAGGGTTAGGGTTAGGTTTAGGTTTATTGTTAGGATTAGGGTTAGAGTTAGGATTAGGGTTAGGGTTAGGGTTAGGGTTAGGGTTAGGGTCAGGTTTAGGGTTAGGGTTAGGGTTAGGATTAGGTTTAGTGTTAGTGTTAGGTTTAGGGTTAGGGTTAGGGTTAGGGTTAGGTTTAGTGTTAGGGTTACGTTTAGGGTTAGGTTTAGGGTTAGGATTAGGGTTAGGGTTATGGTAATTGTTATTTTTAGAGTTTAACGTTTAGGGTTTAGGATTGTTTAAGGTTTATCGTAACTTAAATTTAGGGTTTACAATTTAGTGTTAGGGTTATGGTTAGTGTTAGGGTTAGGGTTAAGGTTAGGTTTAGGGTTCAGGGTTTAGGATTTAGGATTGTTTAAGGTTTAGAGTAGATTAGGTTTAGGATTTAAAGTTTAGTTTTAGGGTTAGGGTTAGGGTTGTTTAGGGTTTAGGATTTAGTGTTAGGATTAGGGTTAGGGTTAAAGTTAGGGTTAGGGTAAGGGTTAGGATTAGGTTTAGGGTTAGGGTTAGGGTTAGGGTTAGGGTTAGGGTTAGGGTTAGGATTAGGGTTAGGGTTAGGGTTAGGAAAGGGTTAGGGGTTAGGGTAGGGTTATGGTTATTGTTAGGTTTAGGGTTTAAGGTTTAGGGTTTAGGATTGTTTAAGATTTAGGGTGGTTTAGGTTAAGGGTTTAGGGTTTAGAGTTTAGGATTGTTTAAGGTTTAGGGTTGTTTAGGGTATAGTGTTTAGGGTTAAAAGTTTAGGGTTGTTTAGGGTTTAGTGTTTAGGGTTCAGGGTTGTTTAAGGTTTAGTGTTTAAGGTTTAGGTTTTAGGGTTGTTTTGGGTTTAGTGTTTAGTGTTGTTTAGGGTATAGTGTTAATGGTTTAGGGTTTAGGGTTATTTAGGGTTTAGTGTTTAAGGTTTAGGGTATAGGGTTGTTTAGGGTTTAGTGTTTAGGGTTGTTTATGGTTTAGTGATTAGGGTTGTTTAAGGTTGTTTAGAGGTTAGTGTTTAGGGTTATTCAGGGTTTATGATTTAGGGTTGTTCAGGGTTTAGGATTTATGGTTGTTCAGGGTTTAGGATTTAGGGATTAAGGTTAAGGGGTTAGGGTTAGGGTTAAGGTTAGGGTTAGGGTTAGGGTTAGGGTTAGGGTTAGGGTTAGGGTTAGGGTTAGGGTTAGGGTTAAGGTTAGGGTTAGGGTTAGGGTTAGGGTTATGGTTAGTGTTAGGATTAGGGTTAGGGTTAGGGTCAGGGTTAGGTTTAGGGTTAGGGTTAGGGTTAGGTTTAGGTTTAGGGTCAGGTTTAGGTTTATTGTTAGATTTAGGGTTTAGGGTTTAAGGTTTATGGTTTAGGATTGTTTAAGGTTTAGGGTGGATTAGTTTTAGTGTTTAGAGTTTAGTGTTATGGTTACGGTTAGTGTTAGGGTTAGGGTTAGGGTTAGGGTTAGGGTTAGGGTTAGGGTTAGGGTTAGGGTAATGGATAGGGTTAGGGTTAGGTTTAGGGTTAGGGTAAGGGTTAGGGGTTAGTGTTAGGGTTAGGGTTAGGGTTAGGGTTAGGGTTAGGGGTTAGGGTTAGTGTTAGGGTTAGGGTTATTATTAGAAGGTTAGGTTTAAGTTTAGGA